>NC_054545.1:27592138-27892138 GCF_017654505.1 Polyodon spathula | reverse complement strand
TTTTTGTTTTTGTTTTTGTTTTATTTATTTATTTATTTATTTATTTATTTATTTATTTCAGCAAGGTCATTCGATAATGAGTTAATGTACCAGGGGCTTATGTTTTAATGACGGAACGCTTAATGCATATGCTGTGTCAAATGAAAGAGAAAAAAAGAATAATTGCCTTTCCGTTTGAATGAGATCACCCTTGTTCCTTTGTGCTTTAGTTGCTGGCAAATTGTTAGTTGAAAAAGGAATTTAATAGGGTCGCATATTTTAAGATGGTAAAATAACGATATGAAAAAGAAACACACGGTTTTCTAATTACACTGCGGAAGAAAATCTGCATCTGCTGAACCGTAAATGCTTCTAGCAGTTTAAATACTATTTTTATTTATTTACTTGTGTGAGTGTACATTATCCTCAAATTACTTTATTGCTTACTGTAGAGTTATCTGCAACATATTGTTTTAATTAAACTTGTAAAACATACTCCTACCTTCACCACCCAATGGTATGGTATTATTGAAATAGCAGCAACTCACTGAATTAGACAACCTCTGATTTCTGAAACAGAATAGGAAAGTAGTGCGTTTAAAAAAAACGATTTTTCCACAACGTATTTGTAGGCTGCTGCTGCCATCTAACGGAATTGAGTGTTACAGCTCTTTTTCATTTAACTGTGCTGCATAGATGTTGCGTGTTATTTAAAGATGTAAACTTAAAAAACGAGTTGAAAAATTCGACAAAAAAAATAAATAAATCCTGCAGAATCTGCTATTAAATTATTAGTGTAATGTTTGAACTAATAAAGATGAATGCACCCGTGCGTACGATAGTATTGTAATATCACAGTAAGCAACATAATGTATGTGAGTGACATGCTGGCGCTCCGTGATATCCATGCTAATAATGGCACACGACTGCGATACATAATCCTGTCGTTTAGTGATTAGTGATCTATTCGATTAGTCAGTTCTTTAGCACCCATTACATAGAGTCCTTTATTAGTCAATATGTAACATCCTGACTACAATAAGGGTTCCAGAGGAATCGCGATAGTAGCCTTGTGGTTCTTTATAGACCTCTCAATTTCTTTTCAGCATGTATCGTGAACTCTAGAGTTAATCGTTCACAAAAAAAATGTTTTTATAAAATACATCTAAAACTAGTTCAAATAAATAATATGACAAAAATTGTATAGGATAACAGCAGCCTAGACTAAATAGATAATTTATCAGAGACTATCAAAGATTATCAGAGATTTATCTGAGGTCCCTGTGATAAACTAAAACTTCTTTAAATAAGTGAATGAATGTACGTACGATTTCACCAGAGCATCTACAATACAATCTAAAACAAAATTATATCTATAGATAGATAGATAGATAAACAGATAGACAGACAGACAGACAGACAGACAGATAGATATATAGATAGATAGATTTGTCAGTATGTTCATGTTTACCTCGTTTGGTGTATTAGCACGCTTATTTACATTGTGGCTGTGGTTCTGTCCGCCCCAGCCTATCGCCAAGTTATCGGTACCTTTAGCATTGTTCCTGGGTATCGTTGAGCTGCAAGGTTTCAGAAACATAAAGTCACTTTTGGCCGATTCTGGGGTCAAACACACTTTGTAACAATACGCTTGAGAAAGGGGTCCGTTTCCATTGACTTCCACACAGCTGGTGGGCACCTTTGTTCCAGACGATATCTGAAGGTTAATGTTAGATTTGTGAAACATCTCAGTAGATGCCTCGGATCTGAAATCGCAGCAAGTTGAGAAAGAGACGCTGTTTCCCCTCGTGGAATGTCTGTCCTTATAGTATTTTATGGCTGCTAGGGCAATTATAGCCACCAGAAATATGAATGAAATAGAGCTTAAAGAAATGATTAAGTATAGAGCTATGTTAGAGGTGGGTTCCTGGCTCAGAGCAGGGTCGCTGAAATCAGAAAGGGTTTCTGGCACACTGTCAACCACTGATAAGATGATGGAAACAGTGGCTGAGAGGGGTGGTTGTCCGTTGTCCTTTATTAAAATGACTAGCCTTTGCCTTGTGGCATCTTTGTCCATAAATGTGCGTATTGTTCTGATTTCTCCTGTGTACAGAGCTACGCTGAACAGCCCGGGGTCGGTAGCCTGCAGAACCTGATATGAAAGACGCGAGTTCTGCCCAGCGTCAGCATCTAACGCAGTTATTTTCGCCACAAGATAGCCAGCGTCAACGGACCTGGGCACCATCTCCGTGGATACCGTGTCGTTTTTTGGTAAAGGGGAAACAATAACAGGGGCGTTGTCGTTTTGGTCCAGAACAAAAACGTTGACAGTAATGTTGTTGCTAAGAGGTGGGAAACCTGCGTCTTGGGCTTGAACTCGAATTTGAAAGTTTCTAAGTTGCTCATAGTCAAAGGAGCGCAGTGCGTAGATATTGCCGTTGTCTGAGTTGATTGAAACATAAGTAGACACGGGCATGCCCTGAATCTGGCCCCCAAGAATAGAGTACGACAGATAAGCATTCTGATTCGAATCCGGATCAAAGGCAGTCACCGAGCAAATCGAAGCCCCTGGGGCATTATTCTCAGTCACATAGACTGTGTATGATGGCTGCACGAATCGTGGAGGATTATCGTTTATATCTGACACTTGGATTACGATTGTCTTCTTAGTGGACAGTGGAGGTGAACCCAGATCTCTTGCTGTGACAGTAACATTGTATTCTGTGAGAGTTTCCCGATCCAAAAATGCACTGGTAACCAAAGTGTAATAGTTCTTGAAAGACGAGTGTAATTGAAAAGGGACATTATTTGGAATCGCACAGTCTACCTTGCCGTTGCTCCCTGAATCCCGATCCATGACACTGATGACAGCTATTACAGTCCCGGGAGGTGCGTCTTCTTGAACAGTTGTGGACACAGAAGTTAAAATAATTTCTGGTGCATTGTCGTTTATATCAAGAATATCAACCAGTATTTTGCAATGTACAGCCACGGCAGATGGACCCTTATCTTTGGCTTGCACATACATTTCATAGATACTGGATTTTTCAAAATCCACGATACCTTTGACTCTTATCTCCGCTGTGTGTGAATCTACACTAAAGAGTTCCCGCACCTTCGAGGGGACATGGCCACTGAAAGAAAAAAACATCTCCGCGTTAGAACCCTCGTCCACATCTGAGGCATTAAGTTTGATAACCAGTGTACCCCTTGGGGCATTTTCTGTCAAACTCACCCGATAGGAAGATTGGTCAAAAACAGGCACGTTATCGTTAGCATCTAATACATTAATAGTGATTTGTGCCGTGCCAGATCGTTCTGGCATCCCTCCATCTACAGCTGTCAGCACCACTTGATGGGTCTTTTGTTGCTCTCTATCCAGGGGCGTCTCAAGCACCAGCTCTGCGAATTTACTGCTGTCACTCCGTGTCTGAATATCCAGTGAGAAATGTTCGTTGGAGCTGAGTAGGTACGTGCGGAGAGAGTTGGTACCCACGTCGGGGTCTTGTGCGCTCTCCAGCGGGAAACGGGAGCACTGAGCCGCCGACTCTGTGATCTCCAGAACGAATTCGTTCCAGGGAAAACTGGGAGCATTGTCGTTAACATCCAAAATCACTACTTCCACTCTAAACAGTTCCAGAGGGTTTTCGATTACAACTTGCAAGTGCAAAAAACAAGTCGGACTTAGTTCGCACAGCTCTTCCCGGTCAATTTTCTCATTCACAAATAAAATTCCATTTTCTAAATTCACTTCTAAGTACTGTTTCCTAGCACCAGAAACAATTCTGAATCGGCGAGAGGAAAGTTTGGCAACATCTAAGCCCACGTCTTCAGCTATATTGCCAACAAAAGCTCCGTGCTCTAATTCCTCTGGTATTGAGTAAAGTATCTGACCAGAAACTAAACCCAAGACACAAGTGAATACAAAACATACTACTTGCCTTCCCAACGTCCATTTTATGTGCAAAGTTGTCAGGTCCATTGCAGATATTTAAAATCCACAGTTTTGGGGCGTTATTGCTCTGTTTTTAAAATGAGCATGATAGCAATTATTGTTTAAAAAAAAAAAAAACTCTTTTTTTTTTGGTTCTTTGCGTAAAGGCGCGTGAGGAAATTGCAATTCCCAAATAATAAAACAAAAACAAAACTTTCCAGTTCCAATGTTCTGATCGGTCTCTTTCCAGTTTCCTAGTCTTCTTGTTCCACCAGTCGTCTGTGAGTGTGTGTGATACTTTGTCTTTGATTTTTCACTGTATTAGGCATTTTGGTAGCGCTGGTGGGGGAGGAACAGAGTTCTTATTCAGTACCGTATTGGAGGACAGCGACATCAGAGCGTCTGCAGTAATTGCAGTCCTGGCATTTTAACCACTTCTGCACAACAGGACATGTTAAGACCTGCAATGACATTTAATATTCATCTTTACTGTTTTAACCAATGGCGTGTATAACCATCTGTGATGATCGCAAACGTTTCTCTGTGTTATTGTTAAAAAATAAATAAATAAAATGATCAAATTCAAGCAGCTCTAGTTCAGTATGACATGATTGTGTTAATTAACTTACTCACAGACAACTCCTCTGCTACTAAATTAATCATTTGGATTATTTTATTTAGCTTTTCGCTTGATATACATTCTGTTATCTTTTACGCTCCATCGGCGATATAGGAATTTTAAAATCCCCTTTGCAACAAGCACTGACACTTTATGTTACTATAATAATAATCTGTATATAGCGCCTTTCATAGTGGACAAACATCACAAAAAAAGAAAAACGAAACTAGGTATGTGAACTATACATCAGTTGCAGAGTCACTTACAACATCTTACCCGAAAGACGGAGCACAATTGACTTGCTCAGGGTCACACAGTGAGTCAGAGGCTGAGCTGGGCATTGAACCGGGGGATCTCGTGGTTACAAACGTGTTTCTTTGACCACTGACCCCTCATATCATATAACTGGTGAAGCAGAATCACTGCCAGTCAGCAAGCGGTATGATAGATTAACAGAGCAATGTTATACCGCTCAAAATATACTGATTGCCTCCATTGGAAACGTTTGTGATAAGCACAGAAAATTGGAGAAAGTTAAATAGATAAATAAATAAATAATGTTAAAAAAAAAAAAACCTGGTTTAAATAACCATAAAACATAACCTGTTCAGAGACTTAACCTCCAGCAGATGGTTAAGCTTTTACGAGAAATGATTACATTTTGTAAAACACGGTTTTCATTGGGTTCCTGTTCTTTTTAATTAACAGAGAGGGAGATTACAGTACAGCTACCCGGGATCAGCCAATACCCAAACAGATAAATACAAATGTTTTCATTTTATCATTATTGTTAGTAGTAGTAGTCGTATGAATAATCCCCGTTCTCTATGCTAGATGTAACAGGGCGTCTCCAATGCTCGCTACACTTAGTTGAATTATAGATTCGGCTCTTATCTCCAGTGTATTGTCAAAGAAATATAGTCGAGCTAAACAGACAGGATTACCGGTATATCACTCTGTAATGGCAGAAGCAAATGTCAACGCATCTATTAAAATAGATCTTTATATTCTATAAACCTGATTTTATCAGTTATCTTAAACTTAAACAGTATCTAGAATTGCTATGCGTTGTTGTTTCTCATTCAACCTCGAATGTCAAAGGTGTATCTTTTTCCTTAGTTTCCCTGTGGAGCGTGGGAAACAATACGAATTTGATTACGTAATTTAAATTGAGAAAAATCCTTGTCGTTATTATGGGTACAAAATTAAATATGATCCTTGAGCGCCATCAAGTGGATTTTTGTTAAACTGATATATTTTTTCAAGAATTTAAATAAGTGATTTTGTGTAAATTATGAGGCAATATTATTTAACAGAAAAGACAACATAAGATTCAACTTTTGTAGACCTTTTTGAAACTGGAGGTATATATCTGTTATCCATCATAAGGGATTGGTTATTTGAACCCTAAATAAAATAAGGGATCCAGAGCAAGACAGCAGACAGCACTGGAAGACATTTTGTATAAAAAAATAAAAAATGACAATAATCCACAACCGTTCAATGTAAAACTGTACTTGAAAAAAAAGCCTTCGAAAATGTTTCATTAAATAAACTATAGCTGTGTAAAAAGTGCTCAAAATTCGAAACAATAATCCCCTAATATATTGACATTGTGCCTCTGTGAAATGCATGTCCAGATTAAATTCCTGAGTGTATGATGTGAAAAAAAAAAAAAAAAAAAAGAGAGAGACATTTACAAAATAATCAAAAAATGATCCTGGGGCGACACCCGCTGTTCTTTTTGAGGTTCTGAGACTAAATAAAGGGAATTGTAAAACAGGTGTGATAATAATATCGAAATATAGAAATCACCACGAGGAGCACGGAGTCAAGCTTCTACACTTTTTAAATAAGTTATTATTATTATTATTATTATTATTATTATTATTATTATTATTATTATTATTATTATTATTATTAAAGTTTCACGTAGAATCGATATAACTATAAACCCATTGGGCTTTCTGAAATTCTGCAGGAGAAAAAAAAAAAAAAAAAAAACATTCAAAGTTTAGTGATTCTATTAAAAATATAAAATTAACGTCCAGATTTTTTTAACTGATATTCGAAATGTTTAATTCAGGCTTTTTAAACGACTTGTCGGGAAATAACGATTTAAAAATAAATAAATAAAATAAAATAAAAAGGTGCTGTTACCACGGCTACAGAAGTCGCTCTAGGAATGCACTGCGGCACATATAGAAACTGGATAATATGAAATTGCCTTTTTTCAGTGTTCGTTTCCATCATTTATATAACAACTTGTTTCATTACCTTTACCTTCAAAAATAATCCTTGAGTGACCCCTACTGCCCTTTATCTGAACAGCAGTTATAATCATCTGTCACAGTCTGGAAGTGGAGTCATTCTATCACAAAATAAAAAGCTATTTCATCGTTTCTGTTTATTTTTTGTTTGTTTGTTTGTTTTTTCTCAGTTAGCACCGTACCAAGTGTATTTGCCTCTTAGATAAATTCGACCAAAATAAAATCTATGTAGCGAATATAAAAACGCCGGGCAGCGCCCCTGGTAAGAACCTCTGGGATATGCTCCTTCAGACTAACGTTTTAGGAGGTAACCGCCGAGCTAGCCGACGCAGCTATACTAGCACATAAATTGCTTTATAGCTATACTGACACTAAGAAGGTAATGGTCAACGGTACTATAGATGTAAAACACACAATTCATGTTTACTTGTAAGACGTCACATGTGTTGCAACAGTGTCTGTAATATTTTAATATTTTACGTAAACAGAAAAAGAGAAAGATGGTTACAGAAAATCATGTATTGTCACGAGTGTGACCACAATCTATATAGCCAATATAAAAACGCTGGGCAGCGCCCGTGGTTAGAATCTCTGAGATTTACGCCCTAAAACTGGTGTTTTGCGAAGTAAAAGTTGAGCTAAACCGGCGCAAATGCTCTATCACGTAAATGGCTTTATAACACCGTCAGCTACACTGCACTTTATGCAAGAAGGGAATGGTTCTGGTAGATGTCAAAACATATTTACTTGTAAGACGTCACATGGGTTGCAACAGTGTCTGTAACCTTTCTTTTTTTATTAACTAAAAAAATTATAATAAATTAAATCTTTATACTTTATGTTCATATCAAAAATTCAAGGAAAGTCTGTTGAAGTGCATGAAGTTCCTATTATTATTATTATTATTATTATTATTATTATTAATTATAGTACAAAGTAAAACGGTGGACAGCTCCCGTGGTTAGAATCTGAGAGATATAATCCCATATTAAAACCCGAAATTAACTTTAAAAGATAGTAACCTACTACCTTATCTGCATTCAGTAAAAGTACAGCCACTGTAAATCAGTGTTGAAGAATCTTCTGGAACAGATTACACAACCTAAATTGTATTTTACACAATAACATATTTTGGAAACAGTTGTGTTTTGTGTGTGTAAAGTAAACACTATTATAAAATTATTGTGACACTTGTTTTAAAGTATGTTTTTCATAAACCAGTATAAATTCCTGGTTTGGGGTATAAGCTTTGTTCAAACAGCAGTTTATTTCAATGACATTTGGGAGACCCCTGTCCTTCTTGAGAAAGAACTGAGCAGCTATTTATAAAGAACCAGTTCAGTTCTGCTCCTGTTAAACTCAAACAATTAATTCATGTTCTTGAAAATACAAATAAAAAAAAATAAAATAAAAAAAAATATGTACACATTAACACTTATGTTAAATGTTAAAATAACAGTTTTATTATAAGAAATAAAACATCAGACAGCGCCCTTGGTCAGACCTCCAGGGTGTAACTGTTTGTATTCACATGAAGTAACCACTGAGCAACCCCGGTGTTGATGGAGGAGCAGATAGTAAACCTTATGTTGTAACCAATATGCCACTGAAGATTTGTTTACACAACAAAATGCTATTTTAATCCATTAATGCCCAAACTACCCGTACTGTAAAAGAGCCAGCGGAAAACTTTTTTTTTTTTTTTTGGTTAATATTTATTTGATGGATTACAGGGATCACTATTAGTTTATTGAGCAGTCGCCTTTATCCAAAGCAACTTAGAGACTAGGGTGTGTGAACTATGCATCAGCTGCAGGGTCACTTACAACGTCGTCTCACCCAAAAGACAGAGCACAAGTAGGTCAAATGACGTGCTCAAGGTCACTCAGCGAGTCAGTCGGGATTTGAGCCGGGGACCGCCTGGTTATAAGCCACCAGACCACACAGTCTCCTATAGTGATGTCTGTCGACAGCTTCTGCTGTTATTACACTTTAAGACAAAGGTTATTGTGAACTATCAATGGACAAATTTGTTTCCAAAAATTTAAGACAAAATAAAAAACAAACATACTTAGTCCATTATTTTTATCCCCAGCCCCACACACATTCATATTCCTTGTATAACAGGAATCAACAGATGCTGGGATGCAGTACAGATGACTAAAGATGACTTCTTGTATATATTAAAAAAGTACAGTTTATTTATGACTCAGAAGAGGATGTGCATCAAGGCTATAAAAAAAGAAAAAAGGAAAGACGGCAAGTGGGGGGTAGAGGTCAAATCAGTGGCCTTTTTTTGAGGAACCAAATCCTGAGAATCCCATAACTGCGGCCATTTCATCATCTTCCTCAAAGTTGAGATCTTCATCAGCCTTGCGCTTTTTCTCTTTCTGCTTTTCCTTCTTGTATGCCTTTGCTTTCTCCTCCTGTCAGTGAAATGAATAACATTGCACATGAGGAAATGCTCTCCCTGCATCAACCTAGTCATCCAACAACACACCCAGGGACATTACACCATTATTCATTGAGCTCACAGACCAAGCTGTACCCAGGACCTATTCAGCTAAGCAAACAATTCTAGTTCTCTATGTGCTTTCTTTACCACAAATGGGTAAGATGTAATTGCACCAGTCAAGCTAAAACTTGGATCTAGGCTGAGCAAACATGTGACTTCATTGGCAGCACATCTTTCCTACCTAAACAGTAGGGTTGGACGATAATGAATTTCAGCTATCGATTATTGTCTGTAAATTATCACGATAATCGTGACTATTGGCCGAATAAATAAATTAAAAATTATTGTAATTTATCTACTTTCTACTTGAGCAGCATGACAACCAGCAGTCTAAGTCACCCGAGTTTAGAAAAAACAAAAACTAGACAGTATATGCACAGAGTGTTTAAATTTCTGGTGCCCAGAACAGACACGAGCATAAAAATACACCTATTGTAATTTGTATATTAATAAATTGTGCAGTTCTTATACAAGAACTTTTTTTTTTTCTTATTTAACATTCACTTTAATTCTAGTTTTACTTTCACAAAAAAAAAAAAGAAGCGCCACCAAATGTATTACTATAACTAAACAAAATTGCTAATGTTACCTGGAAGTATTTGTTTTCTTTACTTGTGTGGCGAATCTGCCATTAAGAGATCACACTAGGTTTTTGTGTGCGTCTCTGTGTATGGAGTTGTATACTATTCGTAACGTACTGAGTTTTGCATGTCGCTGCTTGTATGCAGACAGTTTAATAAAAATAAACAGCCTATCCTTCCATTAAAAGTTAACCCTCTTCTATTTATGCTGTTACCCTTTTTTAGAACAGCAACACCATGTGCAATGCATAGGCTGCAGTGTAGTATAAAATAAAGAAGCAGCAAAGTTTTTTTAGGCTATATTAAACATATGCCATATGGTTTTCTTTTTACAATTACATTCAATTTACATACAAAAAAACCCCAGTGTCAAAAGGTTTAATAGTTGTAAGTTCCACTTTCCTACTGTAATTTTACAGTGAGCTTGCTATTTATTTTACAAACAATATTTGCGTTTGTTAGAAAACCAGTCATGCTTTGCCAGCGTAGAACTTATTATCAAAATGAAACCATGACGTAAAGTTTAAGCCTAAGCATATTGTTTAAAATCAATACTTAACTTCCCAATGTACGCAGTTCTCACACAGATCATGTTTTACGCCTCACGCAGAAAGTTCAGTGCTGCTTACTGCTCAATGCAGAGCTGATTCCTGCTTCACGGTCACGGACAATAATTATGATTATCGATAATTTTTTTGCAGCAATAATTTTATTGCGTTGAAAAATTATCGGGATTATCAATATTATCGATTATTGCTCCAACCCTGCTAAACAGTAGAAATATATACCCCACAGAGCTTTTAATCTTGACATTTAAAAAAATTAAAATCAATTTACGCCTTTTAAGTTTCATAAAACTTAACTGTAGTAACAATCTAGCCCCAAACATTCTGTAAAGATAAACATCTTTTGCAGTAAAATTAAGCTCTAAAATAGCAAGATGTACAGTTTCAATAAATGCCTCTCATTTTGAAAGTGGTTTAAAGGTGTTCAATATAAATTCAGACTCATCCATGTTCAATGTATTCGGAGCACCCAGACTGGCTTCTTACCTCCTCCCGGAGTTCCTTCATTCGTTCTTCAAAGTCATACTCTTTTTGTTTTTCCTCAATCTTCTTCTTGTTTGCCTCAAATCTTTTCTTTACCTGATCCAGAGATGATCGTTCCACCCTCATTGACATACCCAAGTTTCTCTGATCTGAAAGGTAAACACACACAATGTTACAGCTTAATGAATTACAGCGCATCTTATTTGTATTACTTTTGGCATTAGATAATATCACCACACTTGACTAGTCACTTAACACCTTCAAAAAAGCAACACACACACACCTGAACTCATACTTACGTTTTTTGCCATTGATATGATCCAAAAAGTTAATAGAATCCTTAACCACACAATCACAGACATTGCAGTAATATCTGAAAAAAAAAAAAAAAAAAAAAAAAACAAGCAGAAAGAGGGTTTATTAAATATGGAAAACATTTACAAAGTGTACTTAGCAGTATTAGAACAAAATCCCAATTCAAAGAGATACACATAAGACGACTGCAAGAGAGCCTTGCTGCCCAATCCAAGCCCGACGGGACCAGACAATTAGTGTCAGGTTCGGTTCGGGTCGGGTCGGGTCAGATGCAGTTTGTGTATTGTAGTTCGGGTCGGGTCAGTGTGTTATCAGGGAGTGGTTTATGCCATTTTTAATTTTAAATTAGTATTTTTTTTTTTTCTTCCTCTGTGTGCAAGTGCTTCCTAAAACTCACTTCCTGCTTCACAATTTTTTAAAAACCACTCACCACCATAGGTTCTTTGAGATATTACCTCTCTAATATTATCATCTCACAAACCCGCTTATTAATTTTGTGCAGCCTGTCAAACAAGCCTGGGGCAGACAGGCATGGCACGGCACACGAGGCATTTTGGTGCCTGTATCGCAGGCACTACTTTCATATGGTGTTGGACAGATCAGCACAGGATTATATCGCTAGTCCAGCGTACCCCTCAAACCAAAATCAGAGCGTTTTTTTTCTCACTGCTGTGTGGTACCGTCATGGATTAATCAATCACAGCCAAGTGTTGACAACATGTGCTTTCCAAGAAAAATGATGAATGAAACTTGACCAAGCACCCTGAAGTGCTTGATCACTCCCATATTTCATACAAGGACAGGCAAGTCAGTATTTTATACATCGCCCCTGATAAGCCTCCTTCCTCTAGCCAATTTGATACTGTTATCATGTTTTCCCTTTTTTTTCTGTAGTTCACTATTTTTACTAAATAACTGGCTGTAAAAGGATAACTTTTCTAACACTAGTAGTAGACTACTTCCTGTCAACAACATACTGTATGTTCCTTTGCTAAGCTGATGGCTCTTTTCATACACCTGCATATCGATGACAGAAAAACAACTTTGAAAAGTTGTTTCGCTTGGTAGTTTTCTAAAAATTGAAAACTGTGACATTTCAAAATCTAACATGAAATACTGTAGTACTATTGTAGACTTCTGAGATACAATTTTGTAGTTTCTTAGATTGCATGATGTTAAATAAAACATCGACATTATGTTCAAATAGTTTTTTTTGTTTTTTTTTTTTTTTTTTAATTGTGCCTGCATCTTAATATTCTACTAGGTGACGCAAAACTTTCGGCTACATATGTAAATTATATTCGAGTACTGACAGCTACTGTACCGCGTAGTGCATACCGCTCCCTAGTGTCAAGGTGCAGACTAGCGGTGTGGTACCGTGAAAATGCCCAGAGGTGACGCACTGCACCTCTGTCTGTCTGTCTCGGTCTTTAACGGGATACAGTTCAGTTACAAAACACTAACTTCACCAAATTTTAAGTCAGTCATACAAACACACACACACACAAAAAAAACACTAAGTGAAACGCCTAATTGATAGCTCTCATCAGTCGATAATTCATGCATTTTTCTAGATAATTACACCATTTTGTTCCAGGTAATGATACAAAACGTGTTTGTCCTGTAGTAAACTATATGCATTTGTTTAAATGTAAAGAACAACTAAATGCAAGTATTAGAACAGTGCTCTTTAATTCACTGTTAGTTTTCTTTCTTTTTTTCCCACGGTTTATATCACAAATTATGCCTGCACAGCAAACGTGATATAAAAGTGGGTTCATCTGTATATGGTCTGATGGAGGGAAAAAATAAATAAATAAAAACCTATCAACAGGAGAACATGCAGCAGGGGAACGTTCCGGTGCTGGAAAGAGTACATCTAAATCCACTGTTTGGAAAAATTACGACATTGTTTTATTCAGCAATAATAAAAGTCCATGTGGCTTTGTACAACGCAAATCTTGCAAAACATTACTAAAATATGAGAGCAAAAAGACGGAAAATTCATCTCTGCAGCGGCACACTGAAAGGGGAGTATTTGTCCTGTAGCTGTAAATGCCATAGACGTGGTGTAATGTTTATTGTTAAACCTTAAATTAGCTGTTTGATATGACATAATCTTCTCCAAAATGAGTATACGAATTTGCAAGAGCATCTTCTGTGTGGCCACTTATGGTAACAAAGTTCTGAAGAAGCCTGTTGTCTTCTTTTAAAATAATGCAGTGTTGAATTAATAGGAAAGGAAGTAAATTAATTCAGAGTGACTTTATTTACGTTTTAACTGGAAACCGGGAATACTCTACAATGAAGGTACTTAGTTTCAATAGCGTGTGTTTGGAATATATTTGTGGAGTTGTTCAGGTCGGGTACGCAAATATTTCAAAGGGCTTGGGTCGGGTTCAGATATGTTTGGTCTGGTTCAGATTGGGTTTTAAATTTAGGCCCGAGCAGACCTCTAAACTGCAATATATTTACATTATGCAGCATTACACACCGAAAACCTGAGATTACCAAATAGAATTTCCAACTCCCTTAACTTATTGCAATACAGAAAATTGTGACTTTAATAAACTCATTCCATAATTTTCCTTTATGTATGATCTGTTTTATTGACAATAAAAACTGTATTCGTTTCCTGCCCTATTTAATGCATTATGGCTTGGAATAAGCACCACTACTAAGGCTAGTTGGTGGTCCATAAAGACAGTAAATAACATACCCTCCCATCTCAGCCTGGGGGGTAGTTTTGGTGATAACAATGGTCTTCCCAAGCTTCGACTCCAGGTCCACCTTGTAGTCCCTGTGCCGTAAAAGCTCCCGCTTAACGGGAGGGAAAGGTTTGCCTGAAAGAAGCCATGAAAAGTTTCCAGATCAGTAACAATGCATTTCTAATTAAACAGAAGCAGGCCTACATGTGACTCAAACATACCATTACAATGTGTTTTGATAGAGATACAGAGATATAGATAGAGGAAAATACAACCAATACATATAATAGTGTGTCTATCTATAGAAAAAATGCATTAAATCGCAGAAGTTAACTGCAATTAATTAACAGCCCTAATAATAATATTTACTAACATGAAGACATTTACTTTTTCAATAGGCAAATAGCAGGCACAATATATAATCTCTTTAACACACCACAGTATACGATGCTTATTCTAAATATTACATTAGTTTACCAAGATATACGTACCATCTTTCTTTTCTCTTTCTTCTGTCAAGCGCTTCTGAGCTAACTCTTCATACTCATCTTTGTCCCATTTCCTTCGGAAGTCATTTTTTGCCTTATGTTAAAACAAAAACTAAATTAATGTATGCCCAACAAACCCTGCAACTCTAAACTCATACAAAATTATAAGATACATTTTAAATATTTAATTCTATTTTTTAAACATGTTTTGTGACTAGTGGTATAAAAATGAGAGAAGATACACACGCAGGTGTTATATTATTATTGTCAGGAAACTTCAAAAGTCAAAACAAGCAACTACAACGAAGTTAGACCAGGCAATTTTAGTTGAATTGCAGGTACCACTGGTTTAGTCCACTTTAAACAGACTAACTTTGCAACTAGAAAATCCCCAGAAACTGAACAAAATTACTCCCAATTGCAGCGTACCAATCAGAAGATCCAGCCAATTAGTTTAGCTGATATGGGAACTAAACCATATACCACTATATAGCAAACATAAACCAGAACTTTAGAAGAAACATGTTCTGTGCGCTGTAGTGCAAATATAATTCGACCACATTTATCCTCTTTTACCTAGGTTATTTACATTCTAATTTTTTCCCCTATATCTATGTTTAACATCAACCAGACTTAAACTAATAACATCTGTCAAATAAGGTAACCGATCTACAACATGGGTATGCTGTTAAAATAGCGTATATTCATAGCGCAATCTACACACCACCATTGTGCTCTGCGTACATACAAGTAAAAGCCTGCAAGATAAAGACTGTTTGGTATTCGTGTTTTCAATATTCGTTTAACATGCAAACAATGCCATGCATACGGCAATACTGTATAATGTGCATTACGAATTTCAAGAATATACATTATTCCTGAGTTATGCAATACAGACACGAGGAACGTAAAGAACAAAGTTGTCATATGTATAACTCATATTTAACAGATTAGAAAGCACTTGAGAAAGGGTCAGAGCAATCAGACTACTGAGTCTTAACTTCACAGGACTATCCTAATCCCCTGACTTAATGTGGATCTTTTTGTGAAGACAGACTATTCCTGCAAGTGAATGAAGTGGACTTAATGTGGTACTCTGCAACGCACCCATAAACACTGTATATCATTTAACTACAAATGTGTTTGCTGAACAGTGCTACTAAACCAGCCAGGAAGATGTATACTGGATTTCTCAAACAAAACGTGTTCAATTTGTCTACACACATTTAAATGTTTTGAGCAAATACTACATCAAATTGTTAACTAGAAACGTCGATAAATTACATAATATTGTTATTATATATCGTATTAGTCAAACAACAATAAACAATAACAAAGACCAACCCCACTGCCGGACGCCATCTTGAAAGCAATGCCTTCGCAAAACCTCCGGAAGTAACGACACGAAGACCATAGATATCTTGAGTTAACTAGACACAGCATTGGAAATATGTTCGTTATTGGGATTCAGTCTGAACAAATACATTTCTCCCGATTCCTGTTTTAAATACACGGTATGCATTTACATTATTCTAGCAAAAGTGCATACCAACAACCATATAATTATTATCTCCATTTTCGTATCATTTGTGAATCAAATGGATTGCATTCTGTAGCTTGGCATTGTTCTGGCGTGTTGCTAATTTATCCGTTGTTTGAAAATCCACTCTTGCAGCCCAAAGTACACTACGAAAATCAGATAAAAAAAAATATATATATATATATATATATATATATATATATATATATATATATATATATATATATATATATAAAAATATATATATGGAGCTCTATAATGAGTTCCATTAATCACAATGTTAGAATCTGTTTAAGTATCATAACACAACTTATATATATATATATATATATATATATATATATATATATATATATTATATATACATACACACACACACACACACACACACACACACACACACACACACACACACACACACACAGACACAAAAACACAAAAACACATTTATCCGTGAATTGGGAATTTCTACAGACCCCAGGATTCAAACCAATCCAAAACCGCATGATGACCTATTCAAATATGTTAGATTGATTTTGTTTAGTGGCTATTGTCCATGCAGAAACCTGAAAGTCAAAAGTTCTTAAAATATTTAATAGATACACAACCATACTCATTACAGCCAACCCATCATATCCACACTTATTAGGGGTTATCCACAATATAAATAGTAAATACTAGATAAATGTTAAAATTAAGTTTCAATTAAAGAAAGAAACTACAAATTCACAAGACATTCTTTAACAATTTAAGAAATGGTATGTTGTTTACTGCTATCAGAGACTTCATACCCACTGTAATCAACACGATATTACTTCAGCAATAACAGCAAATGATACAGAATTATTCTACCAATGTGTTTTACCTGTCAGGCATATCCTGCACCACACAAAATTTCCAACCGCACATTCCTTCATTTCTGTTTCATTTTAAAGAAATACCAGAAACACTGACTTGCAAAAGTATTTATATACTTATAGTATTTATATTACTTTAATGTATATAGAACTACCGCACTTAGTCAGAACAGTTTGAAAATAAACCTGATACAAGCATTAATGGCTTATTTTGTACACACAACTTCTCCCCAACACTCAAGCTTACTGCCAGGGATCACCCATGTAGGAAGCAGCATCAACTGAGCTGAAAGAAAGCTTAGGCTTTGGGGTCCATGCAGGTGGGCATACTGCCCTAGAGGCTGGACCCCTGGCTTGTTGAGGAGTAGATGACAGGCTCAACGAGGCAAACCATTGATCTGATTGGACTCTTTGGTTGGAAACTGCTTCATTGTGTTGGTCTTCCTTCTTTGAACTATGTAACCATTCAACTGAGACTGAGATCCCAAACTGCTTAAAAAATCTAGAAAATTTAAACTGATACTTTATAACATCTGCATTTTAATATACTAACTGGTGGATAATAAATACTAGTGGATATATCCCATAATAAATAGACAGTTATTACAAGAAACACATGCTCTTTAACATCAGCAGGAGCTGTCAAACTGAAAGGAATTAGAGTAAGCTCCCAACAACAAGCAACACAGAACTTTAGAACTCAGGCCATAAAAAAAAAAAGTCACTAGAGATTCTAAAAAATACTGCATGGGGTAAAGTGTTTTAAATGAGAATCTAATGCTCATCCTCAGGTGGGATGCTTGGATAAACCCCTCGGGCTTCACTCTCAGGATTTATGTAGCATCCCACCCCTCAGGTGGGCATTCTATTCTCATATCACACACTACCCCATGCATTATTTTTTATTTCATTATTCCCTGTTTGATGTTCTGTTATGTGTGTTCTCTCCTGTTGTTTCTGATATCGTAATTTACCATGCTTACCTACCAGTTCCAGCACAAAAACCTGGGGTATGCAGCTATAATTCAGGCAGCTACATTAGCATATCAAGGTTGAAAGGCTTTATAGTTTGTTTGTTGTTTTTTTTTTTTTTTTTTTGTAAAATGCTACCTTTTAAAAAAAGGATACAGTGAAAGTGGAAAAAAAAACTGACAAACCAACAATGCCTGGTTTCTGATGAAGCAGGATGAACAGAAGGCTAGACTGGAAGAATGTAGTAAACATTCATCTCTGAATCCATTTTTTTGTGTAAATTGTACATGGTTGTGATATACTGCAGCTTAAAATGAAAGACACATATTGCACAGCATAGGCAAAGCCGCAATTCCACACGCTGAAGTTCATCGTGAGCCTGGACTCATAGAGCACGCCCACTTGCTGGAACAAGGAGATGAGCCTGTCTTCATAGACACCTCCGGGGATCTGATTGATCAACACCTTACAACCGAGAGGAGGTGGGAACCCAGTCCAACCTGGAATGACAGAGAGATGAGACAAGACAAGACTTTAATGGGCATCCACACTGGTCCTGCCTTTCCGGTTAATGATAAATTAATGTTTGGAGACTAGCAATGTGTGCTGAACAATGTTCCTTACATTATATAAATGGGGTCTACACGAGTGTGAAATTCATATCGCCTGACGCCCAGGACAACAACATTTGTGTGAGAGACAACAAGTGTTGCCGCTATACTTTACCCTTCGGATAAGTACTTTTTATTTATTTTTCCTATGTTCATTCTGTTGTTAGAAACACACTCAGTGTACATTTTTTGAGAGCCCCACAAGTTTTGAGAACTGAATTTCAAAAGTCTAGCACCTACACACAAACATTTAAAAAAGTGTTTATGTCCCACCCCCATGGCCGTAACTAGCTATGAGGATACCAAGGTTGTGTCCTCGGTTGTTTTGCTGCATCATCAATGCTGAAGCTCATGTAAAAATTATGGTAAAGTACAAAAGACACTTTTGTGCAACATAGATTTGGAGGTTGAATAGCAAATACCAAGCAGTCATATAAATACTGCCAGCTTGAAACCTAAGTTTGACCTCATTAGAATGTATGCTCTGGTTATGATGCTGCCCACCCCTATCACTTCTGATTAGCTAGCTGTGGGAAAAGGAGATCTTCTATTGATTACAAAGAAAGCCAGAAATGGCTGCCAAGAGAGCCTCTGGAAATGCACTGACTAATTTTTTTAAACTTAAGGCATTTACTTTTTTTTTAAACAAAAATAACAAATAAGTGATGGTGCTTTCTAATTGTCAACTTAGTGGTCAAGCGTGTACATTACTTGTTGGGATATTTAAAAAAAAAAAACATGAAATTTATTGTTTAGAAGCATTTCAAGACACATTTTCCCTGGCAGAAAATGTAATGATTCTTGTTTTCTTTCGATTTTAGTGTCGCTAACCTAGTTTGATATATATATATATATATATATATATATATATATATATATATATATATATAGAGAGAGAGAGAGAGAGAGAGAGAGAGAGAGAGAGAGAGAGAGAGAGAGAGAGAGATAGATAGATAGATAGATAGATATGCAAATGTTTACATTGGAAATTTTGGGGGAAATTTCCCCAATGGAAATTTATAATTTCTAGAAATTTCTTGAAAACAAATAATTTTTGGAAAAATCTTTTGTAGCAAAAGTTTTGCTTTTGTGGATGAGGGAAAAAAAGCTACAAGAAATAGATGTCTATAATTATTTATTTCAGCATTTTGCAAAACTCCAAAAATGCAAATTCAAAAGTATTCATACCATTTGATGAAATGACAGTATTGTTTGCAAGGTGCTTGAAACTTCAGAAAATTAAAAGTCTAGAAAATGCTGGATTGTAAGTGAACATTCTTAGAGATATAAAAGGGTTAGGCATAAGATGATTGCTGTCATTACCAATATGTCAATATGGGAAAAAGTAAAGAGCTATCTGAAGATCTTAGGCAATAAAAAATATTTATTGCCATAAAGCTGGAGCATGCTACAAGATTTCCAAAAATATGAGTATCCCAATTTTAACTATTGTTTATATTATCAAGAAGTACAAGACTCATGGTACTGTCACAACACTCCCTCGGCCTGGAAGAAAGAAGGTTCTTTCACTAAGAAAAAGTAGAAGAATTGTTATTCAAAGTGAACTGGCTGCAAGTGGGCCTGGGATTTCCATTTCAACCACAGGTTGAGTATTGCATGGTGAAGGTCTCAGTGGTAACAGGACAAGGAAAAACCCACTCTTAAGAAAACGTCACCAGTTTAATCGCTTAAAGGGGAACTGTAATGCAAATGAATATATAACCATTTCAATAGAAAATATGATAACTAAAGCTTTTGACACATTTTCAGCCTCTCCTTGAGTAGTGTATTGTACAAAAACCATTAAAACAAATCAACATTGAATGTATTGGAGCTCTCTTCCATTGCGCTTTGTGTGACATCCTGTCGTTGACTCACTCTATAGTTACACATAGTATTCTATTGAGCGGATGCCACGTTCCTATATTAGGTAGCGACTGTTTTGTTATATACGCCCTTTGTTGGTTTCAAGGCTTAAACACACAAAAATACTTTTTGTTGTTGTTTTTCCTTGTTATTTTTGCACATGAACGCTTTGCATTCTGACATAATTCACTGGTGTGGGTGGCTGCCAACAATATGACGTAACAGCGGAGCCAGAAAGGTACCAATATAGTGACGGCCTGCATTTCTAGCTGACAAGAAAATTTAAATACTGGCCAAACGTTTGACTTTTTAACAAAATTGGCGCAGCGAGATACATATGTTATGTAAACAGAAGATTTAGAGAGCCTTGTTATTTTGAGTACAGTTCCCCTTTAAAATTTGCTTAACGGCATTTGAATGGATAGGATGGATCTGGTCAAAGGTTTTGTGGAGTGATGAAAGCATACTTGGTCACACTGATAGTCATTACTTTTAGAGAAAGTTTTGTGAGATGTACCAAGAAAAGAACACCATACCTACTGTCAAGCATGGAGGTGATAATATCCTTCTAGGGAGCTGTTTTTCCTTTAATGACACAGGACATTTAGTTCCAATACATGGTAAAATGGATTCCACAGCATACAAAAAGATATTGGCCAATCATCTGAAACCCTCCGTTACAATACTTGGTTTAAAGTGTAAATCTATTTCTGTAACTTTTTTTCCTCATCCACAAAAGCAAAACTTTTGCTACAAAATATTTTTCCTATAATTCTTTGTTTTCAAGAAATTTCCAGAAATTATAAATTTCCATTGGGGTATGTAAACTTTTGACTACAACTATATATATATATATATATATATATATATATATATATATATATATATATATATATAAACGATATTATTTATTTATTGGACTAGCACAATCCATCAATTTGTGAAACTGTTAAAACATGAAGATTGTGAAATATATTTATAATGATATAAATGAACTGCTTATATATGAGTATCTGTACAAATGTTATTATTATTTTAAAGTAAAAGACTGGAAATACCATGGCCATGTGTTTATGTATTGACTCATTTATGTATTTATTTTTCACTGAGAGTAGTGCAGAGAAAGAATAGTGTGCTTTTGTACATCTTGAAGAATTTAATGAACCAGTCAAGCTACAAGGCTAGATCCATCCCCGTTAGTCACTAATTGATTGATTCTGTTCAATGTTAAATAACTCCACAATCCTACAAGTTATAGTCTACTTTTTTGTGTGTGTTTTGTGCCATGGGGAGTGGGCAAGCAGATTTTTAAAAAGGATAAGTAGATTGTTCTAACATTTTGTTCCTTGGACAACAGGTTTTTACAAAAATTGTACATTCCTGGTCTATTTTTGGTGTTGCACTATATCTGTTATACAATTGGAATGCATTATTTTATATAAACTAGGATCAGACTGATCAGACTTTTGGTATACCAAAAACATATACTGGGGTGACTCACAAGATCACTGGCCACTCACACCAGGAGGAGGGCCACCATTCTTCCTTTGCCAATTGGTTTGCCCCAAGATAATCCCACAGTGATGTGTCAATACTGCTAGTTCTGTGTGGCTTGTTTCTCAGTACTTTAAAGTACACATTAAAATAATGGCTGCAAATTTATTTATACTGTATTTGATGTCAACTTACCAGTTTGTTTAACTTAAACAATGTATTCAATTCACATCTATTTCTTATACACTGTATATGAAAGGAAAAGTTATCCAACTATCCCCCACCAAAAACAAAACAAAACAAAACAAACAAAAAAAACACTAAACTTATATTTTTTAAAAAATATTACCTTGACTGCAGTAGGCTACTGGAGTTCTATGAAGAATTTTGTGAAAATAAACCTCAAATGCTCACTACTATGGCTTAACTGGCTCTTAAGTCAATTATTTTTTTGTGTTTGAAACATGCCTTAAAATAATAGCAATAATAATGTGAATTGTCTAGGTTACCCCCACATAAAAAAAGGTTAATTGGTTACAAAACTGACATTTCAGACAATGTATGTCAGCATATATGGGTGCAGGTTACACAATACTTTTAAACTGTTTTCCATAGCGATGTATTTTCTTATTCACAGAAGTTTTACCGAGCTTAAAATGGAATGGAAAAAGGCCTAATACACAGCAACATTACAGCCATGTTTCTCAAAGGTCAATGAAGGAAATTTCTGGTCCTCCTGTCGTATTTATACAACAAGTAAATTGGTGTAAGTGAAATACGACAGGTAATACCAAGTTGTGTGAGCAACGCTATACCTCTATTGTATATATTGTGCAGCTGTCAACATCGTATTGGTATATACTAAACAAGCCCCATATACATTTTTGTAATTTCAGTTTCGATGTTTTATGCATTCATCAACCTCCGGGATGGAGGCACTGAACCCACAGGACTTGGTGAGTCAGTAAAGTGGCTAAAGTGATTTAGAGATTTCTGGTCTGATGAGGTGAATATATTATATAAGTCATCTTTAGATATATCCTATATAGAAAGTCTAAACCCCCTTGAATTTTTTTTCACATTTTGTTTTGTCAGTGCCTCAGAGTTTCATGCATTTAAATGAGGATTTTTTTTCCACTTATCTACACACCATACTCCACACTGTTAAGGGGAAAAAAGTTTTTATTGAGAAAAAAATTATATATTAAAAATACAAAACTGAAAGATCATATTTGGGTAAGTCTCCACCCCCTTGAGTTAATATTTAGTGGAAGCACCTTTGGCAGCAATTACAGCTGTGAGTCTGTTGGGATAGGTCTCCCAATTTTGCACACCTTGACTTGGCAATATTTGACCATTTTTCTTTACAAAACTGTTCAAGCTCTGTCAAGTTCCTTGGGGAGCGTTGATGGACAGCAATCTTCAAGTCATGCTACAAATTTTCAATTGGATTTAAGTCAGGGCTCTGACTGGGCCACTCAAGGACATTTACCTTTTGGATCCTTAGCCACTCCAGTGTAGCTTTGGCTGTGTGCTTTGGGTCATTGTCATGCTGAAAGGTGAACTTCCGTACCAGTTTCATATTAATTTTCTCTTCTATCCTGACAAGTGCCCCAGTCCCTGCCGGTGACAAATATTCTGCCACCACCATTCGTCACAATAGGGATGGTGTTCTTTCGGTGATGCGCTGTGTTGGGTTTGCGTCAAACATAACGCTTTGCATTTAGGCCAGAAAGTTCCATTTTAGTTTTGTCAGACAACAAAACTTTTTGCCACATGGCTACATAATCTCCTTAAGTGTTTTTTTTTTTTTTTTTTGCATGCTTCAAACAGGATTCAAGGTGGGCTTTCTTGAGTAATGGCTTCCTTCTTGCCATCCTACCACACAGGCCAGATTTGTGGAGTACTTGGGATATTGTTGTCACATGCACACTCTGACCAGTCTTGGGCATAAAAGCCTGTGGTTCTTGTAAAGTTGCCATTGGCCTCTCGGTAGCCTCTCTGATCAGTCTCCTTCTTGCCCGGTCATCCAGTTTAGGGTCTTGGTGGTGCCATACACCTTCTGCTTTTTAATAATCATCTTGACTGTGCTCCAAGGGATATTCAAGGCCTTTGACATTTTTTATACCCCTCCCCTGATCTATGCCTTTCAACAACTTTGTCCAGGAGTATTTTTTTTTTAAGTGCCTTGGTTCTCATGGTTGGGTCTTCGCTTTGAAATGCACTACCCAGCAGAGGGAACCTACAGGAACTGCTGAATTTATCCTGAAATCATGTGAATCACTACAATTTAACATAGGTGGAGGCCACTTAACTTAGTGTGTGATTTTGAAGGCGATTGGTTACACCTGAGCTAATTTAGGATTGCTATTACAAGCGGGGGACACTTATCCAACCAAGCTATTTCAGTTTTTATTTTAAATTAATTTTCTACAAATTTCTACAATATTTTTCTTCACTTGGAAGTTGTGGGGTAGGATGTGTAGATAAATGAAAAAAATATATGTTTTAATGCATTTTACTTCAAGGCTATATGGCAACAAAAGGTGACATTTCTATGTATGGCACTATGTCACTACTAATATATATATATATATATATATATATATATATATATATATATATATATATATATATATAGATAGATAGATAGATAGATATATAGATATAGATATATGTATAGATAATAGATATATATTATATACTATATATATATATATATATATATATATAATATATATATATATATATATATATATATATATATATATATATATATATATATATATATAATATAATATATATTATCATTATTCAGAAGATGTGTAAAATTTACTGTTTCTGAACAGTCGGCGTGTAATCTCTAAACAATAAATAAAACTGTTGCCTTAAAACGGAAACTGAACATCAGAGACTCACTTAAAACGAAACATAATGTAGGAATGAATACAGTATCTTTTGCCTTTGAATACGCGTTTAATAAAAGCAAACAGTTTATAATTGTATCAGTTGTTCTTACCTGGTGTTCAGTTCCTTCAGCCATTTGTACTAATTTGCTCTTTTTTGCAGTTTAACATATTTGAGAAAAAGCACTTCACGTGACTCACAACCTGACTTATTCTATTGCACGTGCGTTTACCACAGTATTTAACTACCACTGAAACCATTCAAATAAAAACGAATCCCATTGGCCGTATTTCCAACCTTAACAGAAAAAAAATGTACAGGAGCTTGTAATGCATTCAAAAAAGCCAATAGGTGTTCAAAAAAAGGTGTTCATTAAATGCATTCGTGGTTGTTTATGTTTCACAGATGTCTATTTGTGTACATGCATTCTATTTTCAAAATAAATGCTTTGAAAACATGTCCTCTGTTGGGCAACATATACAACGCTATATAGTACAACTCTCGATCCGTTGCGTAAGCAGCTGATTTCATCAAATCGTTATCCACTTTCTCCTGTAATGCATTACTGTAAGCATCAGACGTGATATTTATTGCGTGGTAGATCTGCCGCTAATGTAACCCGAAAGAAAGGTACCGTACATGTGCCGGATTTACACACACGAGACCAACAATTTGTTAACGGTAGTTTAAGGCCCACAGTTTTTATTAGTTACAACAAAACTACAGTTTATTTTATTATTATTTTACAAAAACCACAACCTTTGTAAATATGGCCTAATATAGGCCTTCCATTTGGTTGATGTTCTTATGCCATCGAAATGGCATCATTATTAATTACTGTATTCAGCATAAGGAATTCAGCTTAAGTATTTTGATAGAATGACAACAAAGTTATTAATTTATTTAATTTTTGGTTACTACGTTTTTTTTTTTTTTTTTTTTATTATTATATATATATATATATATATATATATATATATATATATATATATATATATATATATATATATATATATATATAATTATATTCAAACGTCCTCCGTAACAGATCCTACGAATTGTAACTATTTTGTTTGCATTTTACTCGTTTATTTTGCAGAAAGAGACAGCTTGTCTTTTTGGGCCCCAAATGTTCCAGACACGCTGTCTCTCTAAAGAGGTCGCACCATCATATACCTTAAAAACACCTGCCCGTACTGCAGGTGTCCAAGCACGCGTATTAGTAACAAGACAAACTAACACACATAGTTACATATTTTAAACAATGAAACAACTATAAATATATGTATTTATAAAACATATGAATATAAATGTGCTACTGACTTCATTAGTGTCAAAACGATTTTCTCTTTCACTTGATCTGATACACCTGTTGCACGCTGGGCATAAAAACCAAAGGGGAAAAAAAAAATAGATATCGGCTTTGCTTGATTTTTTTGTTTTGTTTTGTTTGGTTGGTTGTTTTTTTGTTTTTGTTTTTTTTTTTCACAATTTAACAGTACAATATATGTATTTATAAAACAGCACTTTCTATCTGATGCTATATTATATATTTATATAATATATATATATATATATATATATATATATATATATATATAAATTATCAGAAAATGTGTAAAATTTACTTTTTTCTGAACTGTCGGCGTTTAAATGAAACAATACTTGAAACACATATGAACTATTTGTACTAGATTCAGTTGTGTTATTGGTAAATTGATAAACATGATATATTTAGTCAATATAATTATATATAGATATATATATAATATATAAGTTATATAATATATATATTTATTACTAATTAAACTAAATTACGCACCTACATCTTCTAGCATTTTACAATTAAACAAGAACCCAGGTCAAATGCATAAGTGTCAATCATGTGTAAAAAAATCCCCAAATTAACCACTCCTGAGGAAAGAAGTAGGCGGGTTCACAATTTTTTTATCTGGATTTGCCCAATGCAAGGGTGAGCATCTGAGTGATTTGTCATTTTATTGGGTGCTGAGCTGCAGAACAAAGAGAGGCGTGACATATCACAGGGTATTGTGATGATTGAAGTCCTATATATATATATATATATATATATATATATATATATATATATATATATATAAATATATAAAGATCCGCTAGGTGCTTTTAAAACAAACCAACTTTGCCTGAAAATAAATGCTTTGAAATCATGCCCCCTGCTGGATAACATCCTCAATGTGGTTGTAATTGTATTTTCCAGAGCAGCAGTATAAATCGGCCAGCAAACCTTTCAATGCAAAATATACTTATGGTGATACAGTATACAAGTAACTCGACCTGTAGGTTAAGGGATTCATCAAATCTTTATCAATTCTCCCCTGTAAAACATTAATGTAAGTATCAGGCGTAATATTTATTGCGTGGTAGATCTGCTGCTGTAAATGTAATCCCAAAGAAGGCCGAATTTACACACCAGAATGTTTGAAGAAGAAAAAAAAAAAAAAAAAAAAAAACATGCAACCATTTGGTAACAATAATTTAAGGCCGTAGTTGTTTATCTTACAGAATGAGACAGCTTGCCTTTTTGGGCCACAAATGTTCCAGACACGCTGACTCGCTCTCTCAAAAACACCTCGCCCGTACTGCAGGTGTCCAAGCACGCGTATTAATTAACAAGACAAACTAACACACAGTTACGCATTTTAAACAATGAAACAACAATAATTTTATGTATTTGTAAAACATACGAATATCAAGTGCATACGAGAGACGATGATCGCTTTCTCCTACTGCTTTCATTAGTGTCAAAACGGTTGTGACTCTATTTGATACACCTGTTGACTGCTGGGCAGAGTATTTTTAGGGAGTTTTAAAGCTTTAGGGAATCAAAAGCTATTAAAAAATAAATTAAATAAATAAATAAATAAATAATGAAATGCTAATATGGCAACAATGTTTGGAGTTCATGTTGACACTCACCCACCGGCAAAATGAACCAATAAGATATGGTCGCGGCGCTCTCAAAGACAGTGAACAGTTTAAAACGTGAGGCAGGGGTATTAGCTGAGATTTTACAAAACAGGACGGGTGAGAAGACAAGTTGTCTGGAGAAAACATCTTATGAAAGAAAATGATTGAAGGAGAGCAAACAGAGGTATGCAAAGACAAAGTTCGTGTTTTGCTTATTGATGTCATGTTTAGAATTTTGAGAAGCAGAACGTTTTACAAGTTAAATGCATTTTGTTTAAAATCGTATAAGGTAAAAATTAAAACGTACGAACAAAAATGAGAATGCTGAAAAATTATGTTAAGGAGACAAATTAATGTTTGTGTTTGTACATGTTAATTTAAGCTGAAAACAACGTTTCTGCTAATTGGTGCTAATTATTTAAGCATGGTAGAAATGGTTTGTTATGTAATTAGTGCAAGCCACTGTGCAATGTGTCTGACCATCAACACATACTGTACTTTTTTATATGTAGAAGAAAAAAAAAGCTTGTTTTGCTTGGTACCGCGAGAGAGTTCGGTTTGTGTAGGCCTACTGGCGTCAACTGATTAATGACCTTCTCCAAACCACCAGTACTTCATTCTATTTGACAACCTACATTTTCTTGGTGATTAATACATTAAAATGTTCGAACTAAAGGAAGGAACATTTTAACGTAAGGAAATACGTTAACATTCTGTGTCTTTATTTATTTATTTATTTATTTAACGACTGGTCTGTTTATTGCTCATTTATCTGATGATAGTATTAAGTAAATGCATACGGTTCCAGATGTGCGTTTTATTTTATTTTATTTATTTAAGTATGTGCAGGTTTGAACGACCCTCCTCGTTGGCAGCATGAACATATCCTCAGTGCAACAGTAATACTGTAAATATATTTGTGATAAAGTAATCTGACACAACACTTTCCAAAGTGAGACCTCAGCCTAACTCTTTAATTTCTGAAAATGCTTTTGATCGAACACATGCTAATCAATAACAAAGAGTTTATTTAACACCCTTGAGATATATCTCTTGTTAAAGTGGGCAGAGTAATCTGGGTGCAGAACAGATATTAAAAGTAAGCAGCCGACATTATTTTTAATTAAAAACAAATGTCCGTACGTCTAATGAAGAAACCTCGCTAAAAAGATATACGACTCCTGTACATTTTTAAAATGCATAATGCAGTGCAGAACTGTAATATGCCAGAGACTTGAGGGCTGAATAAAGTATTTTCTGAAAACGGGGCAGAAGGGCACAACACAGACAGGATAACAAGCGGCTGTTTGGATAAACAAGGTTTTACTGTTAAGCTCAGTTTTAGCAGCACCTCCAAAAATGTATTAACTAGACATATACAAAGAAAACGGGTGACATTTGTAGGTCGAGAAATCCTAGAATAGGATGGCAAATAAGCAGACGGGCAAACATTTAGTTTCAGCTGTCACTAAAGTAGGCCTATGCATTTTTTAAACAAATTCACATTAATGTTTGAAAAGTCTAGGTTATATGTTTGCGAATACTTTAAGCCAACTACCACAGTTTCTGTATACCTAGTAGCGCCAACACATTTTATCAACTAACAGTATGACGAGTGGTTGTCCCCACTGACACTGAGACATGTCACAATCAACCTGGTTTGTCTTGTCATAACATTTGATTTATGTTACTATATACAAATTAAGCGATGTTAATATTAATCCTGTAGATGCAGCAAAGTGCGAGATGAGCTCCTGAAAATGCGACAGGCTTAGTGCCCGGAATTAAAATGTTGGTTTGGGTTTGGAAAAAATCATAGTCGTTGTATCCCTAATTCACAGATCTCTTTTCAGGAATTCATCTTTGCGGTTTTAAACCAGGAGAGCTTGGCAAACTTAGAAACATGGGCACAGAAAACGGGGATCTGCCTGGTTCAAATAAATGGGCAGAGAAAATATGGAGGTCCTCCACCAGGTAATGGTGCTTCATTTTGTATTCCTTCATTGATACATTTTTCAAGACACAGTTGTGTGTTTTAATCTTAGAAATTAGACGGATATCAACTACAAAAGTAATTGTAGTACTTTTTATATATCTAGTTAACTATTAATGCAGTTGTACTTGGTATTGATATTCATACTTACCTTGTACAGAATTATTGTAAAATGTATTTGTGAATGACAGAATCTGCATCTATAAATGTGGATTTTGAGAAAACAGTAAAAGTGGTTGATGTATATTTGTTTTCTTTTTGGGGCATCCCAGTAAACATCATCAGCATAAATTTCATAAATATAAACGTGTTTTATACCATGTTATTTGCCCGTATGCAAAGCAACTACAACATGCCAAGGATACCAAAGTGGATAGGGAGTCAAGGGAAAACAGAGGTTTTTACTTTGCTTTGTCTCTTCAGGTTGGACAGGATTCCCCCCTTCCTCTGGCTGTGAGGTTTTCATCAATCAGATCCCCCGGGATGTCTATGAAGACAGGCTCATCCCCTTGTTCCAGCGGGCAGGCATGCTCTACGAGTTCAGGCTCATGATGAACTTCAGCGGGCAGAATCGCGGCTTTGCCTACGCCAAGTACACTGACCCTGAAAGTGCTGAAGCAGCCATTCGAATGTTTAACCGCTACGAGCTGCAGAACGGATGTTACATCACGGTGCGTAAGAGTACAGAGAAACGGGTGCTGCTCCTCGATGAGCTGCCCAGGGCTGTGGAGAAAGACATGATCCTGTTGCTCCTCAGAAACGTCACCGAGGGAGTGGAGGACCTAGAAATAAAGCCCAGCCCCAAGGGGAGTGAGAAAGCGTCTGCTGCTGTGCAGTATGTGTCACATCACGCTGCTTCAATGGCAAAGAAAGACATAGTGGAAGGTAACACTTCTTATGAGTTATATATTTGTATTCATGTTTTGTTTTCATAATAAAATCAAGTAGACCCATGGGCCTGGTTTAATGTTTAAATTTATATCAAGCTTTTGTGCTGTGATGTCATGCCTGTAGCCTGGTTACCTGATGGATGCTAAGGTATTGGTTGCTCATATTGAGGAAGCACACTTGTGTGAACATTATCACTCTTCCTGTTGCCTGTATCAATAGGCAGTGTGGAGGAATACCACCAATAGTCAAGTAATATGTAATAACTATAGATTTTTTTTCACCTCTCAAACTCAATCCAGATGTCTGTAGACCAGGAACCGTTATGTTTTTAATCCAGAGTTGATTCAAAATCAACATTGATTATGTTGGGGACGGGGGGTGGGGGGGGGGTGAAATTGGAATTAGTAGAGGCTGTCAATACTTGAGGATCTCACTGTATACTGGGACCCTTTGTACCCCAAATCCTTTGCACTTTCTAAGTATTTAGAGAATCCTCATCATATTCCTATATTGATGTTTTGTTTCTTTTCCCCTTCTTTAGAATTTAAGAAGTATGGCATGTCCATAACAGTTCAATGGTTCAATCAGATGGGAAAACCAAAAACCCAGAACAAAAAGAAGCTGGCTATGGATACCGATCCAGGTTTTATGAAGAGAAGTGCTGAACCTGGCACCAGAAAAAATGTTAAGAAACCAGACACAAGTTCCTTCCTTTCCTTGCTGCACCTGCAAGCGGAAGTCCCGTTATCTGAAGGTTTTGTTCCACCTGTGCTGTCTGGGCCCTCTTATTGCCCAGTTTATCAGAAACCAAGCTCCCAGGATGATGACCAGCAATACACCTTCAATATAAACCAACCCTCCAAAGAGGCGAGATTGGATGCGGTTACCTCTTTTAATCAGCTGTGTATTCACTGCAGGTTTGGCAGTCCATGGTACGATATGCAGTTGGTTCATACTGGACCAGACGGCTACCAGTATTTCAGTGTCAAAGTTTTCGTTCCAGGTTTACCATTACCCTTTAAAGGAGTTGTAAAAATCCTGGCGGGTTGCTTAGTAACAGTTCAGGAGGAGGTGAAGATGGCAGCGGCAAGCCAAATTCTCAAGGCCTTGTCAGTGGGGTAGTTCCGTATATCCTTAAAGCCAGCTGCTGGCTCATTTCTTGGGCCACTATTTTATGTTAAGATTTCATTCAGGGGATTCCTGATTCTTTGTTTTATTTTAATATATCATTTGTTTTAATTGATGTTTTAAATTTAACACTTTGATACTTTGCTGGTATGGTATTTAGTTCATTAGTGTGTACCCATAGTTTGATGTTATTGTTAATTTAATGTTGTGGGTTTTTTTGCACTTTAAGTTTAACTTATAAACACATTTTAAAATTGTTTTTTTTTTTTTTTAAGTAATAATCACGTTATGAATGTTTGCACTTTGTTCTTGACTCACGGTTTTTCTTTTGCATGTTCAGTTTTTGTAAGTACATCTGTAGTTTTAATTAAAAAAAAATTATTAAAAACCAAAGTGTGTTACATATGTACACTTCCAGACTCTGTCAAAATAAGGCAGTTACCTTTTCAGGTATAGGCTTGCCAGACTTACAAATCCATTACTGGGTATGTACCTCCACAGGGTTGTAGTGAAGGCATTCTTGTGTTGGTATGTCAGTTGTGATGAAATTTGGTTACAACATTATTTGTGGAAGAGTATCTAATATCTCTATGGAATTTCCTTGACCTTGCCAATTACCTTCACATACATCTTCAAAGGACTCGTTGCATGATCTGCATTTCCTACTAATAGCTCACCTGTTTTTTTTTTTTTATTCTATTTGTGTTTTAGAACACTGTGCTTCTGAAAAGACTGCATGGCTGTTTGTTTTTTTTTTCCTCTGGAGTGAGGCTTGCAGGCTTTGGTTAATTGTGTATGCTTCTCCACCTCACTTCAGGAGCCTTGAAGAGTCAGCGAAAATGGAATCATGCAGAACACAAAGATATCAAACTGTTTAGACATGCAGCATCAGGAAAATTTTACATTAAGCATACGGTATACACAGGAAGTACAGACAATTCAAGTCTCCAGTGGCCTTTATTTAACATGGATGCACTGTATCATCATGTCTTTCTGCAGCTGTGTGCATTGCCAGCTCATGTTATTTCACTTATATAGCAAGACCCTTTTAAAATTTGACTGACTTTCATAAAACCAATCCAGATTTATAATCATGACAGTGGCGCTAGTGATATTTTAACTAATGGACATTATAAGAGTTGTACTAATATGGATAACCAATGCAGTCAGATCTGCTTTTAACAACCACTCAATAGGGCCACCTATTATTACATAACAAATTTACCTTGCTCTGCTTATTTGTATTTCAGCATCTGGTGGGCCATGCAGAATAAACAGGCCTTCATCATACCATACCTCTCACAGTAAACAACTGAGGTCTACTTATACAAGACACTAATCATTATTTTATTTTTGAAATAAGGAGGTCTCTTAAAAGCCAAATGCAAACAAAAAAACAACTTACTAATAGGTTATTGTGTGCTCTGCCTTCTTGTACCATTTTAAAATGAAAGTTCTGTGGCAGCAAATAAGCTGGTTTGTTTTTTTGAGCTCATCAAATTATTTTTTTTGCAACTTCCCCTGTGTGCAAGTTGAAAGGCACAGTGTTCTGCTATACCTGTATGCCAAGGGTGTCCAATTACAGTCTTGGAGGACTATTCCACTCCAGGTTTAAGAGGTGCAATGAGATAATTAACTACTTTAGGGTCTGACTGGAGATTTAATGAGTTCAATTAAACACATTTATAACAGTTCGAACAAAGATCAGAATTGGAAAGGCCAACTTTGGCCACCCCTGCTGTATGCGTCCAGAAAAGGGAAAAGTTAATTGACCTCCTCCTAAAAAGCCCCCAAACAGCCAGTTTGTTTGTTTCTAATTCTTGTAGTTCACAATTAAATCAGCGGTTTGACTGACACCGTTCTTTAGCACAGGGGCCTCCAACCCTGGTCTTGGAGAGGTACTGCGTCTTCTGGTTTTCTTTTCAACCGAGCTCTGTTACTTAACAGCACTAATTATTGGCTTAATTGGTCAAGATTAACAGGTGTTCCAGATCTTTAGCCATTGATGATGTAAAGACACCTAGAAAACATGCAGGACTTAGGCTCACCAGGACCAGGGTTGGAGATCCCTGCTTTCGAGGTTCATATAAGTACTGTATTTGGAAAAGTCAGTACTTCCAGTCCATGCTTTTGTTCTAACAATGTCCTAAATTATTAAAGTAACTTGATTTTCTACCCCTTATGCCATTAAGCAGCATTATCTGGAGACTGCTAATAGTAAATAAATAATATGCGCTGAACATGTCTGGGGTGTAATACAACAAGCACAACAACTCACAAGCATTTACAATGGCAAGTGAAAGAAGGATGGAATGCAGCGACTGGGCCTTTGACATTTGTTTCAAGTCAGTAAATACCAAACCCTTGTTTGACAGTCCTTAAATATTACAAGCGCAGTGATTGTATTTTTAAATAAGTTCTGCAGCATTGCTGAAAGTACAAGCATTTGAACACAGGGCAGATAAAGGAGGGTGCATGGCTAGGTGAAGATCACATGGTCTACGACTGGATGGTTCTCTTCTTGACTTCTTCTACCAGGGTAACTCGAGACACATCAACCTGTCAAAATGTAAAAAAGGGGGAGTCGTAAATGCATCCATGCACATCAGCAAGTACACAAAGAGGTAGAAAGGGGAAGCTGCGGATGTGTTACTTTAAACAAAACTCATTGTGGAAAAATGACTAATGACTTAACAGACTTGATTTTCAAACAGCTATACAGCCTATTACCTTATGAGCTTACGTGTGTGAAGCACCTACGAGTTATTACATAAAAGCACACACACACCTCTTCTCTGGTGGCTACATTTCTGAGTTTGACAACCCCCTCCTTCAGTTCCTGCTCTCCGATAATAGCGACGAGCGGGATTCCTGTCTCTTCACAGTGTTGCAACTGGCTCAGAAGCTTTGGGTTCTTCTTATACAGGACCTCTGCCTAAAGTTAAAATCCAGGACAAAGTCTATACAAGCAAAATGAACAATCCAGGCAAGACGTCATACCATTTCAAAGTCAGTTATTAAATCCCCTGTTAGTAGGAGTAGTCCTTTTGCATTTAGAATTATTATTTGTGTGTACTGTAAATAATCTTGACACTGTTCTGCAGCATTGCCAGTGATCCTCATACCTATGCCTACCGTCAGTAAAGGAGTGCACAGGGGGCCGTGCTTGGGGGAGTATTATTAAGCTGTGGGTTGGGCTTGATGGATGCAGCCCAGAGAGCTTGGGCACAAAAAGAGCAGAGCTGATGTGAAATTACAGCAGCGAGACAAGAACACTGTTCAAACATTTATATTGCATCAACAGTGAAATGGTAGGAAAAAAAAGAAGTGCTATAAAAAGGCACAGGTACAGATCAACAGTTAACATTGACCTTCCAGAGACTATTTTGGAACCAAGCAAGCCACCTAAACCATTGCTCAAAGTTTTTACTCACTTTTATCCCAGCATCCCACAGCTCAGATGTCAGTTTTAATCTCTCTTCCAGCAGGTTCTTCTGTGCAGAGGCCACTAGGACCTGAGTTTCTGTGGTTCGGACCTTCTCTTCAGAGGCCTGACATTAAAAACCCAAGAAGAAACAGACTTCAGAGAGCACTTTAAACCCCAACAGTAGCACTAGGCTGTGGAAACGGGCAAGAATACGATAGTGGGACACTGAATGTGGATAACATGCAGACAAAGACAGTGTTACCTCTAACTTCTGTTCCAGGATTGAGAAGACCCTCTCGATCCCAACGCTGACTCCCACACAGGGCACCTTCCTTCCTTTGGGGTCAAACATTCCGACCAGCCCGTCGTAGCGGCCTCCTCCGGCCACGCTGCCCACACTGACCAGCTCCTCAGAAAGGTGGTCATTCTGTGGCTGAGTCAAGACCGCCTCGTAGATCACCCCAGTGTAGTAATCAAGACCACGGGCCAGGCTTAAGTCGAAGATCACCTAAAATAAACACACGTTGGTCAGCATGCATCAAAACACATGAAGAAACACAAAACTGTTGCATATACCTTAAGATTCATAATGCATAAAGACACCACTCACTAAGAACGTTTTATTATAGTACAGACACACTCGGGCTAGACTTGCTAGGGGAATCAGGGAATAAGGTCACATGCCAAATTAAGTAATCCTACCCTGGTTAGTTTCGATAATGAATCAATTGTGTTTGTTAGTAATATTATTTTGAGTGTTTGTGTGTGCAAAAGCAAGTACAGCACAGCAAAGGTTGCACACACTATGTTATTTATACTCATGTGCAGATCAGATGGAATATAATGGGCTTTCTAACACAGTACTAAGCATGTTAGCAAATTTGTTTTACTGGATTTTAGCTCTGGGCTAGTTGAGAAGTGTATGAAAAGCAGCAATACAGGTCAATTAAAAAGACTTGAGCACTTCACAGGCCAGAGGAAAGAGAAAGTCCAGCAGAGCAAGTCAGCAGGTAACACCCTTACCTTATCAGTGACTTTGAAGAGCTCCAGGTATTTGAAGAGATGCTTCATGTCAGTGAGCCCATCAAGTGCGTGTTTGTTTTGGGACAGCTGTGGGTCTTGAAGGAGCGTTTCTGCCAGATCAAAGCCACCTGCAAATTAATGTTAACGTCATGTCAAGTGCAGCCCTCCGGTGGTTCAGAATGAGCACCTCTAGAGCAGAGAGGTTCAGTGCTGCCATACCGTGCATTCTGACGTATCCACCGATCCTGTCTGCAGCCTCAGGAGCCAAGCCCTTCTCTCCAACCATCTCATTCTTAACCTCCTCCCAAGAGGCCTGCAACCAGAGAGAATTGCATGAGCTCTTGACTCGTCTGACCCGCACCGAGACTGCAGGAGCATGTTACTGGCAGCCCATTTTAAACAGTTACCTTATCTAGTTTGTCTACTGTTGAGCAAATGGCCCGGAACTTGTCATCTGGGACGCCACAAACCGCAAACATGCCATCCAAAATCCGACGGTCATTAACCTTTGTATAAAAAAAAGTAGAAAACAAAGTAAATGAAGCCCATGCTCTACTGAAAAGGCCAGATGGGGTGCACTTCTCACCGAATCCTAACCAACCATTCACAGCTCATCATTTTTTCCATTTAAAGCACCACACACAAGAACTATTTTTAAACTGAATATGTAAATTAGAAATCTTCGCCCAGGGACAAACACTTGTACTACTTCGTGTTACATAGCATGGTAATTATTTTCATTTATAAAGAAAAATACAAACCTGGTTATATTTTTAACATAAAAACCTTGTACTATGCCCCAGATTCTTTAGACAATAGCGTAATCCTTATCCACGTGCCAACTAGGCTCTGTACTGATCTTCTGTATTCTTACTTTAATACGGAAATCTCCAAGCTGCAGCTGAGTCAGTATCTCATGGACAACTTTTATGCACTCGGCATCAGGAATCATGGGATCATACTGGCCAGCAATATCGAAATCCTGGAAAATGGGAAAACAGAAATCGTGCAACACATATAAAACTTTAATACAGGGGCAGGCTTTTTTTATTTTTATTTTTTTTATTTCCAGAGCTTTTTTTTTTTTTTTTTTTTAAAAAAGGATCCATGCCTGGCCACTTTTAACATGATTCAGATTTTTTAAGTTCGGCTGATAGCCAGGTTTTCTTTCCCTTGGCTTAAAGTAAAACTAGAAGTAAAAATTAATGGTATAAAGATTGTGTTTTCCCCTTTAGATTCAGGTATTAAAAAGCGTACTTGAAGCTGGCTGTTTTTAAAAAAAAAAAAAATGACCTGCTACATTAGGGCCACCGTATGTACAATTAAAAAAGGAATGTGTGACAGAACAGGTTCTTTAATATATGTGAATCTCTCAGATGTGTATACGGCCGCCCCCACAATATCCCTGGATCCCTAAGAGGCATCATTCTACCTGCCTCATTAACAGATAGGAAGACTCATACTTACACACTGATAGAACTCCCTGTAACGCCCTTTTGTCATGGCTGGGTTGTCCCTTCTGTACACCTTCGCAATGTGGTATCTCTTAATGTTAGTGATTTTATTCATGGCTAGGTATCGGGCAAATGGAACCTAGCAGGAATGGGTTAAGGGTGACAAGAGGCTTAAGATGGGCAAGAATGACCCACTGTGAAGGTCACAAAACTACTTTATTATAATACACAACTTAACTTTGCCCAGCTAAAGACTGCTTCCCTACAGTATACTTGTATACTTCATTTACTTCCTCTTTGAAAGTCCGAAACATGCCAGTTCCCAGTTACTCAACTGAAAATATCTGGAAACGCATTTGCCAAAATACACATTCAAATCAGTTGGTTTCTTTAAAAAAAATGACATAACCTTTTGTTTTTTACGCACACAAATTTTTCTACTGCCTCCGATTAAGGATTTCTACAGACTCATCTTCCCTGCCGATGTGAGTGGCAGCATGTGCAGCAATCGGGAAAGGACATAGGCTGTTCTGGGGTGTTTCTGTGTTGGTATGTGTTGTGTTATTTTATTAGTTAGTTATTATTTGAATAACTAGTTAGTATTTAAATGTTAAGAATTCTTCATTTGCTTGTACATGTCTGCTATGTCTTTTCATTCTTATACAATCCAGACGGCCGTCAAAGTAACAATGTGTGCATGTGAATGTTAAATTATTATGTTTTTATTTTAATCTAACTGGGAGAAGACTGAACAAATTAATTTGACTATATATATATATACCATTATATATATATATATATATATACTGTCATTATCTATATATGCTCCTATATATATCCATCTATTAATAGATATATTATATATATACTAGGGTAATATATATTGTCATATACACACACACACACACACACACACACACACACACACACATATATATTTTGTATAGTATACAGTCATTATAGAATTATCAAAGTGTAAATGCTTCTGATCCCAGAATGAATGTATAATGTGACTGTCTTTAAGAGTGATGTTATCTTTAAGGGATGTGAAATTAATGCTGTCTGTTTCTGGTCATCTTGCCAGGATACTTGTAAAAGAGGCCTTGGTCTCAATGAGCTTTTGACTGGTTAAAGAATGAACAAATAAATCTAAATTATAGTTAAAAAACTCACCTCCGAAGAACAGTTGAGCACCTTATCCATGAGCTGGCCCTATATAGTGAGTATGAACTCTCTGAATCCTGCTTATTACAAGGATACAGTTAAATCATAGCGCAAAGACAGCAGCTCTCCTCCTTGGTCCTTCAGATCATAAATCAGTTTGGAGTCTTCACCATATTTTCCTGTTAGAGTTTCCTTGTCAAATCAAAAGGACAATACTGCGTTAACACTGGTATAACACAAACAATAATACATTAACAGGGGTATAGCTGTCATGCATTTCTATTTGCTATGTGCAGTTTTGAAAGAATGACATGTTAGCAGCCTTTTCTTTTTAAAATCTGATACAATACTACACTGAAAGAAAGCTCTCAGCTTGCATGCTTAGGTCTTTTCACCTCAGCAGCACCCTGCAGAACATCAAAAACATACATGTAATTTAAGATCCAATTGAAATAGCAGCTTGCAGTGGGTAATGAATTCTAGCTTTAGGTTACTTTACTCACAGACCACAAGCTGTGATCCCTGGTCTAGCTGACATAAGCTTTACCTTTAACTCAAACACAGGGGTGTCAATGGTCTCAGCACCATGGCGTTTGAAGCAGCTGATGATTGTGTTAAACACGCTTTCTCGGATGGCCATTTGCTTTGGGTTATAGTCCCTGGTCCCCTGTAATGCAAATAATAATTGAGATGAAAACAGGAACAGTACCACTTTCAGTACAAAGGGACTTTATCGTGTGTTAGGAGGGCAGTACCTTTGGGGTCTTGAGGACGAACGTTTGTTTGCCATCATCGGTTCCCAGCTGAGCCTTGAGTTCCAACAGCTTCGCCACTTCCTCTACAATCTGGAGCACAAGTACAAACAGACCAGGCTCTTAGTCCGACGCTTAAAATCTAGATTGTCTGTATCATGTGTTTACAGTCATATCCCCCATCTAAAAGAGAGATTAAAATCAGCCACTGGGCTACTCAATAAAATAGTATGCTTGTGACACTTAAAAATCATCAATTACAGACTAATGGCAAGCCCGAGATGTTTGTGGTGATGGGTTCCTAAAACGAGTGCAACCATCAAACCGTGTTCAGCTTGTGAGTACTACTGCCAAGACTTCATTGCATTTTAAATGTAGCATGTGGATATAATAAAAAAGGTGTATTTTTGAACAGTACAAACATATTGAAAAAGTAATAGAAGTAATATTAACGCATGGTCTCTTCCACGTCAGGATTTGTATATACCTGTGTATGTGTGTGACAGGACGCAGCCCACAGAGCACTGTTACAGAGTCCAATCCGAGGGCCGAGAAATCCAGTCCAATTTTGTTCATGTTGCCAGGAAAGGCAGTAGTGCAGTGTCAAAATGATAGGGTAGGGTGACCATATCTGTGCCTCCTGGTTCACCAGTACAGCTCTTCACATCCCACTTTCATTTATGCTACTGTGTTTGTATATTCTACTACAAACACAGTAGCATAAGTGAATGTGACAGGTCATTACATTGGGCTAATGACTGCTTAAATAAAACACACACACACACACACACACACACACACACCTGTTGATATTTTTGGAAAAACATGTATGCAGATATATAATGCAATTTAGGATGATTATCTTGCATCAGAATTGCATCAGCTGGTCGTGCAGGATGACCAGAACAAGACTGTATTTAAATTCTACGAGTCATTCCAATCTCTTGTGCCCATGTGGGTTACGATATACAGAATGGTAATTGCCTTTTCACCTTTATTTATTTGGTTGTTTAACACTGAATTTTAACCCTGCGTTTCGCACATGGGGCCTTCATTTCCAGAGCTATACAGTAACTCGACAGCACCCAAAACGCAGTTCTGTTTTCGCCTCTGTGTGTCATGTCTAGTGTTCTCTGTTTAAAGTATTTTAAAACGTTTTTTTTTAGTTGCTGGTACTGACCTGGTCCTTGCTAGCCTTTGCTTCTTTAAGTTTCCTGACAACTTCGCCTTGCGCTTTGATCGACTCTTGCAGCTGAGCTTTGTCCGCCATGGTGCTTCTTATCGGTACCTAGTTCGATTCCTTCCACACAGACTCGCTGCAAACCTCCAAACACGTTTCAATGGAAGTTTACAGCGCCATCTATCGGAAGTCATGCATATCTAGAATTTTTTTTCTGACTGACTGTAATTAAGATTTACAACATACATACATACATACATACATACACACATACATACATTTAGAACTTTATCCAGTCAATGCTTTCTTCTTCTTCTTCTTCTTCTTGTACTGCAATATAATTATACACAGTAATAATATATTACTGTATTCAATAAGTAGATATAAACCATATTAATATTTTAATGTTATGTATACAAATGTAAATGAATTTTTGGCTCGGACACACTGATCTAATGATAAGAGATGCATATGTTATGCAAACAAAATCATATTCCCAGTTATCTTGGGATCTGTTTTGCTGAATTAAACAAAAATGTTGGTGCTCATTAAGGCCGGCTTTCCCATTGCATACATCATTAACCTTATGATGTAATATTTGGAATCTTTGAGAAGCATTTGATAATGTAATGGTGTTGATTATTTTTGTTATATGTTATATATGTGCCTGCTTCATCCAAAAGTGTTTCAATACTGTACATGTTGTATTATTAACAGTCAATCTATGTAAACAAAAATAAGCTTAGTATAATAGTTATATATCTTTTCTAATTGTTTGCATTATGTTTTTAAATAACATGTATGGATGTATACATACATAGGGATTAGAAACAAAAAACACAACAAAAAAATAACACATGGCAACAAAAAGTGATGGATTACCATCAGGGCCATTTCAACCCCTGCTCCAAAGTCCTTAATCTGTCCACAAGGTGGTGGTGTACAACCTTGCACTATTAAATGTATTTATTTATTTATTTATTTATTTTTACGGAAAACTTAAACTTGGATTCAGTAGAGAACCACACTATTACGGAAAAGACAAAGGTAGGCAATAGCACTGACATTTACAGAAAAGGTTTTGTCAACATGACAGTCAATTGTATGTTTAGTTTTGTGTATACACCACTGTATAATGTGTACACGTTATATTTAGTATAGGAAGTATAGTATACGTATTTCCACAAATTTAGTCTTGTGCTTGAAACATGTAAAATAATTGTCCCGTTTCGCAATGCTTTATTGAGTTACTTAAAAAAATAAAATAAAATAATTCTCTAGTCTGAGGTTAGCTTTATGAATTGGGCCCAGTATCTTATGCTCTTGCATAAGTTTTGTCTGTCAAACCTTTATTCCAGCAACATAAATCACACCATTTATGCATTTCTTTCCCTTTGGCAGCATTTGTGTCTCAAACAGTGGAGAGTTACTGGCTGTTTAAAAGGACCTTACATTTTTGCTCAGAGTTCCTATCAGTTGGTAATCTTTCTTAGGCTGAATGACTCTCCTTTTGTCAAATAACTGGGCCATATTCACTTCTAGAACTGAACGGGCTGCTAACCGTCTTGTTCACAAGCCAATATTTTACAAATGATGGGTCTTTTTTTTTCTTATAATTTATTTTGTTCAGTAGAATTAATCTATAACTTAAAAAAAAAAAAAAAAAATCAGTTTCATAATAGTCAAGTTGATAGATGTTTAGAATAATGCCTTCAGCAGTTTCCAAATAAATAGCCTTAACAGTTTCCATGCAGCACACTTCTACCATAAAAATAATTTGTTTATTTTTATAACAGCTCTACTTTGAGAATTCCTGGATCTATGTATTAGGGTTGGTGGTGAGGATTGATGCTGATTTGGTAAACCCATTCTAGAGCCACTCCAGCTTGGTGAGGGCAGGGTACAGTAGATAGAGGATTCCCAGAAGGAGAGTGCTTCCTAACTGAGGCACAAACAACACTTCATTCAGCCAGTGTATTCCATGTTGAAGGTCTGCCACCCAGACACTGAACAGACACAAAGCTGGTTACTTTCAAAGAACTGACAATTTAGTATAATTTGACTGTGCTTTGCAAGATTTTTTTCCATGGTATACCACAGTAACCTTTTCTAAAGGATAGTAAGTTGGTTAGGAGTGGACTGTGCTCTAACTCTCTTTTGTATGTTTGAGTAGCTGAATAACAAGGTCTTCTGGCGCTTTTTGAGAGGTTACGGCACAATAGAAGCTGCTATGGTTGCGCTGTGCAATTTTCTAAAGTGATGGCAGGAATACAGAGTCAACACCCTCACAGCGAACAGCCCAGAGCTTATCTCTGAGCTGCAAACGGGCAAAGCTGTGCTGCTGGAACACAGCGACAACCAGGAAAACCACCTCTCGGTTTAAACAGTAAATACAGTTACGTGTGCCCTACTCCATTTTCATTCACATATTTTTCACTTTTCATCCACAGATATATAATTCTGGTAACAGCCAGGCTCTATAATGCAAGAGATTGGAACTCTGATCAGATAACAAGATACATAGTTTACTTGCTGGTAAGGTCTCTTTATCTTATTTAGAAAAACTAAATATTAGACCCCCGCATCTAATATCGGGTTGGCTTATCTTTTGCTGTAATGATGGCCTGGAGTAAAACATACTCCACAGCTGTCCAACTTTCTTAGCTAAGACAGCCATACCAATCTCTTGAGAAATCCTAATGAGCCATGAAAATAAAACTAAAAATGAAAAGGGTCAGTTTAACTGGACTACACGCCACTTCAGTAGGTTTCATGTTTACGCACACACATCGTATTTCATTTTTACTTGATTAATCAAAATAACTTTTTGTTATGATAGCTCTAAATCAAGAGAGATGAATTACACCGTGTAACAAAAGATTTAGAAGTGAGTAGTTTTTCGAGATTTACGATTATACTGTATTTACAGTATAATCGTAAATCTCAAAAAACTACTCACTTCTAAATCTTTTGTAGTCATTTTTGTATTACTTTAGTATAAATACATGTTAATTTGGATTCATATGTTGTTTTTTTCTGACTTTATGTGAACGAAAAGACACACATTTGCCCGTTTTCCCATTGGAAATAGTGATATTTTGAAATATCACTGTCCTGGTCACAAAAGCAAAGTTTGTGGAGAATAATAGCCATTTTCTATACTTTTGAGGCATAAGCAATTAGGAAATAACACTTACTACCCAGGAACAAAAATTGTGTTACATAGTGTTATAGAGCATTGGACAGGCCTGGCATAGACTTGGAAGCCTGATTATGGGCATGAATATTTAAACCATCTGACCTTTTACAATCAAGACTGTATCTGGTTGAGAAGGAAAGCAATCAAAATCCAGTTCTGGTAGGAGTTCTCATGCTTTGCATGTTTATCATCAGGAGCTGGCAGTCAAGCAATGCAATGTGGGCATCTGTGATACATTTTGAATCATGATTGAACATACCCTCCAGGAGATATCATTGTATTATAAAATACTTGTTAGTAAAATAAATGATGGCTTCTAATACTGCCATCTGCATTTCCATCTTCTCTTTCAATACAACTTTAAAAACAACAAGACCTTCCTACAGCAGACAATGGATTTAATCTAGAATACTGGTTTTCAAACTGTGAAGACAGCTTGAGGTTGGAAACCCGAGTTCAAAAGGTCAAAACATTTGAAAACCAGTCAGTCCCATCTATTGAGGCTCGAGTTTTTTTTTTCTGCTGCTATCCTTGTAACCATGGCAATGAAAATCAATCTAATTTCATAAGCTTTGTATTTTAATAACATGTAGCATCACTGCAGCTCCTACTAATGAAAATGTGTTGCATCTTCTGTAATACTGGTTATTAATTGTGTAATAGTTCAGGGCAGGCTGAAAAGGGTATCTCAAGCACTTAATCATCAACACATTTAACAGCCTATTAAAGAGTAAGGAGCCGGGTTCTGAACAGTATAGCTTTATACATCCCCATGTGTTGCTACAACAGTTTAAATTTTGTACCCCCCCCTCCCCCCCCGTTAACATCCTGATAACTGTAGATAAGCTCTTTTCGAAATGGCTGCTCTAGTGCACTGGGGTTTGATTTTTATTTTTATTTTTTTTAAACATAACAAGAGCTCTGGATTTTCACTTACACTTTCAGTGCACTGGAGTGGACAGAACTAGACAGTTCTGAAGCAGAGTTTAAAAGGTATAAGTGTAAAAAGTGTCAGGATGTTACCAATGAAAATCAATTACAGGCATGTTAAATGGTGTAGCAACACATGAGGACATGTAACCCTACTTACTCAACTTGTACACAATATACACATCAAGTTCCTTACGATTGTTGCAAAATGCAAGGTATTCTTTTGACATTAGAATAAAGACACAAGAGTATCTTAAAAACATACCTTTATTAGGAAACCAAGTATGAAATATTACATTAAGTTCCCAGTGAAAGTTCAAAATAACAGGACGAGACGTGGTCTAACATACATAAAATATTCAAGGAGGTATTGTTCAGTCATCTTACATGATTAACTTGCATATTTCAAAATAGACAGGACATGCAGTTTGATACCACAAGTCCAGTTTGCCCTGAAGTGATCAGGGCAACATTAAGGACTAAAAGATGCAGAGGAGTGTTTTTAGAAACTTGCTGGCGAGCCTCCAGCGGTTTCACCCTTGGAGTTTTAATAAAGCACTCAGTAATTTTTAGCCATCCAACGACTCACTGAAATGCCACTTGGTCCAATTTGAAGATAACAGATTGGAAACATATTTTCTCCCAATATGAAAAGATCACTTTCACAGCTACACTTAAGTTTTTAAATTAAAATAACAACAATAATAAAATACATAGTACATGGTCATGTCATAGCTGTAAATCTGAAGTTGACAATTGCTTTCCTTGACCCTAATCAAATTGACCTGTATCCGACACAAAAATCATCACTAAAAGTTTGAACAACTAACTTAAAATGTATTGTCAAACCCTTTTATTCAAAGGAAATCTCATTTCAGGACTCTGGTCCATCTGTAGGGATGTAACACACCCCTAGTTATACATACATACATAATTCTAGTCTATGTTCCAATACTAAAAAAAGGTCACCAATCCGATTTGATGCAGAACAATTAGCTTTGCTTAGCAGTTTAATATAGAAGTAGAAACAAAACAGTAACTATGCAATTACATAAAATCTAAAATGCATCAAACAAAAGGATACCTTAATGCAGGGTTTATGTTTTGGTAATGCTTCTCATGTTCTACCACATATTTACACCATCTTCTGAAACCATGATTGTTTTTACACAGCTGTAACTATCAACACAGACAAGGAGGAGAACAGTGGTTATTGCTTTTTAAAATCATTCCTCATTTCATATTATGATCTTGCAAAATGCACCTATTCTCCTATTAAAAGCTTCAGTCAGTTTTGAATGCAATTACATGGTAATTAAAAGTAAGAACACGTACCAAGTGTTACCTTTGAAACACTTTTTTATATACGTTAAGCTATAAGTCGCACTGGTAAATATATATATATATATATAATAAATATTATATATATATATATATATATATACTCATATATATATCTATATATATTGTTTATTGTGTTGGTGTGTCACAAGTCCCCCACTAGACTTCTATAAAATCTGTTTGGTAAATATTTGAAGCTGTACTGTAAAGCACATTTACCTGTTGATTGTGGACGATGTAACCCGAAACGCTTTTTGAAATCCTGAAAATGTCTGCAAGGCACTTGTAGCCTTTGAAATATCAACCTTTGCTAGAAATACACAAACACACATTAAAATGGGCAGAGCCGCTTCACTTCTATCAATACTGAATACTTGTGCTTTTGTTATGTGTACCCGCAGACCTGGACACATTCAGCTTGTTTGACGTGGAACAGCAACAGGCTTTAACCTTTTCACAAAATCAGTTTCTTCAATTTTGGGAGTTTTAAAAAGACAAAATCTCTTGTTTCAGGATGAAAATTCAGTTTCAAGTCATTTTCAATTTTTCTTGAATGGCCTTGGGGCTCTTCCATATCCTACAGATAGCATACATAAAGCTACAATATTATTATGGGTCAAAGATATCGAACTTCACTACACAGTACAGAGCATTGTAAAAATCAAGGCTACATTGATTATATTTTGCCAGTACTTATCTAATACTAGAATACAGCTGTATCTGCAGGGCGTCGCCATGTTTCACAGTGTGGGGAACTGCTTAAAATGAGCAGACCGGGCTGTTCCACCAAACAAGCGGAATACATTCCACAGCGGGAAAGTGGAGCGGTTTCGCCAAATCAGATCCAGTTCTGTCTCACGAAATTGCACCTTTTCTAAAATATGAATATATCTGGTACAGGTGATATGACCAGGAGACATCTCCAGCAAAGTATGTCCAGCAGCATTTGTAAATGTCATGAGTAAACAAAGTAAAAAAGCTGTAATACTGTATATAAACCCTACCGCCCTACACACACCAAAAAAAACAAACAAACAAACAAAAAAAACAGCATTAAAAACAATTGTAGTTTAAGATTTGCTTTTCTTAGTAGGAGGGGCTTGGAGATCTACTTTTGCGATGTCATTGTTGACGGTGAATGGAATCTTCTGACTAATTCGCTTGCCAATCGTCTCCACCTATAAAAAGAATGAGAGAAACAAAATAAATTCTGCGCTGTAACACCTTGATTTGCTCAGTATTAGCTACAAATTAATTTGTCAACTGTATATATATACAAAAAAAGAAAGAAAACCTATATAAAATGGGATAAAGTTTAGAATGCCATCTACAAGTCAAGGACAGTGTTGGTGTTTGCACAAGAGCAGCCAAACTTAAAAATCATCTGCAAAAGTACAGTTTTCCAAAATAAGCACATCATTGAGCTAATCAAGAAACATGGGGTTTGGATTTTCTCTGTATCCATTTTAGGCAGACAAAGCCCAGAGGGATGCATTGTGCAGGTTTCAATGGCAACAACTCGGACCTAGGATGTGCACAAAGTTAAAATCTCAGCAGTTTGCTCATACCAGAACCTTACTTGTATTTCCACAGAGGAACAAAAAGCACCCTTTTTAAATGCAAAACTGTTCCCTTTTAAGCAACATCCCTACACTACACTAACATTTATGTAAGACAGTATATTCTTTAATACTGAAGGAGTTACAAATAATTAACCGCACAGTTGCAACGATGTCCTGCACTTTTAAACGAGAGATTCAGCCCACACTCACCTGGAAGCCCATATTCTGCAGCTTATCATAAAGGCTGTCTAGGATTCTCCTACCATCGAAAATGAATGCTGGCTTCAACATGGCCTTGCAGATCCTTTCATAGTCCAGCTCCTACAGGGAGCAACAACAGCAAACAGCAAGATGAGCAGAGAAGTATTTGTAAAGAATAAATGATCTTCAAAGCTTTTTAAAAAAAAACTGCAGTGCATCTTACCTTGAACATGTCCCACTCTGTGCAAATCACAATGGCATGAGCGTTTTCACATGCCTCATAGGGATCTGTGGAAATGGTAACCAGACGGGACACTACAAACAAAAAATAAATATATTTATCCAATTACAGCTAGACAACCAACTCCTACACATTTGTTAATAGAAATAATACTGTAAAGAATTGAATAAGTCCAAAATCTAATCCAAGACTGGTCTGAGAAGCACAGGGAAGAAGAAAAACTTAGCCTGGAGGAGAAAATAAAAATGCACACCCAAACATAAATCTGGGGCTGGCGTTATGTATACAAGTTTGAATACATCTGCTACTGCGTAAACATGCACCTCTGTCAGGGTCATCTTCAGAGATGGTGGGATGGGAGAGATCCTGAATAATCTGCTCTTTCTTTACTTTTGGATCATAAACGTGCAGACGAGCCCCTTCGTCCATCAGGTACTTGCTGATGTAGATGCTGGAGGACTCTCTGGAAGACAAAGTGGAGTTACATCATTATACAGTTTACAAAAGGAAAACATAACTTAGATGTTCAAGTTTAAGACACGTAAAAGGCAGGGATGAAAAACACAAATGTTGTCGATTTAACACGCACATATTTGGTGCCAAGAATTATAGTCCTGGTCACTTGAACTGTTCTTAAGAATTCAGGGAGTCTTATAGCTTTATGGAGAGCCCACATCACTTACAGTGTTCTGCATGCTTCTTTAGGGGTTCCTACAACACACACAAAGTGGTTATTTCGGTAGAGCTTTAGTAAATTTGGCTGCACATACTTCAGTCACCCTTTTATGAGTCCAATGTGTGTGCAATAGAAAGAGTTGCTGCTGTAAAGCTCAATGGACTCAGAGTAACGAGGTACCTTGTGTCACCGGTGTTCTTTTTGAAGGCAAACCCGAGCAGAGCAATCTTCTTGTCAGTCACAGTGTTGAAGAGGCACCCGATGATGCGAGAGGAGAAGCGTCGGCGCTGATAATCGTTGATCTCGATCACCTAAAGGAACGGTGAGGAGAATGCTTAGACTGAGTGAAAACCAACAGGGAATGTGAAAGAGACAGGGCTGTGCTGTATATTCTTTCCTACATTGGAAGAAAACAGCAAGGAGAATTACCTGCTGCCAGTACCTGGCTACTTCAGGGAGGTTGAGAGCTTCACAAAGGTATACAAGGTTGAGAACATCTTTCTGGAAACAGCTACCACCAAAACCTGATGGCAAACAACTAAAGTTAGATTGATCATTCAAATTAATGGTAGAAATAGTTATTTCAGGTGGTTTGTATCAGCTCTTATTAAGAAATAACTGAATAGATAGCTAGCTAACTGTTAAGGAAAGTTCAAAATGAGTGAATAATATTTACCCTGGACCACAGATTATACTACATCTTATACGTAAATGTATGCAGTTATATACAGCCTTAAGACAAAGATATGTTCTTTCATACCAAAAATGTGCTCCCCCAAAAGTAAGTACTTACCAACACTGGCCTTGAGAAAGTTGCTCCCAATTCTCTTGTCGGTGCCGATGGCATGTGCCACCTCCTCCACATCCGCGCCCGTCACTTCACAGAGGGCACTAATGGAGTTGATACTGCTGATGCGCTGGGCCAGGAAAGCATTGGCAGCCTAGAACGAATGGGAGAAAATTAAAACTTCACTAGGAGGAACATCTAACCCTAGTTGCCCAAGATATTTCTATCCCACAGTGATACAGTCGCTATTCATTAGCAAGGCAACAAAACAGTGACTTTATCTTATTAAAAGACCAATTATTTTTAGTGATATCCAACTTTTAACAAAGCAGCCAATAATTCACTTGTATATTTAAACAGGATATCCAAGAATGTTTCAGCATTTTCATGAGATTGGATATCTGACATTTTCAAACATCCAAACATGCAGAATTATTCTGGAGCTGCATACCAGTTTGGAGAGCTCGGATGACCAGGTGTTGGTGGTGATGATTTTAGTCTTTGGTACCCAGTGCTCATAGATGCTGCGGAGAGCCTCAATCGCCCTTTGACCCTCTGGGGTCTCATCTCCACCAATAAGCACTCGGTCTGGGTCCTTCAGGTCAGAAATGGCTGTCCCCTCAGCCAAAAACTCTGGATTGGAGAGGACCTAGTGGAGAAACAAACAGGTATGTTAGCGACATACATACATGCTAGTTTATATATCCCTTGACTTTGATACTCTAACATATTACAATCTCAACTGATCTCCTTTCATTTCAGGATTCTGATACTAACTTGCGCTAAAGAATGTACCAAACAAGTTGCTTCACAATTGGAGAGGTGGTTTTAAGTAACAGGTAGGTAAGTGAAACTCTAAAGTGTGACAGATGCATACTGGTGTTTCCACTGTGGGGGGTAATACACATATCGTTCTGATCTCAGGCTCTTTCTGAAAGCAAACTCTCACCTGGAAGTTGAGACTGGATCTAGTGTTGGCGTTGAATATCCTCCGGATACTCTCAGCTGCTCTGACAGGCACGGTGCTCTTCTCCACTACGATCTTACACCCACTGGATACGTCTGCTATCCTACGGGCACACGCCTCAATGTATTTCAGGTCTGCAGCGCGACCTTTACCAATCCCAAACGTCTTGGTTGGTGTGTTTACCTGAAAAGGGTACTTATTAGCACGCGGTACGGATTACAGATTAGTGCAAGCAGCATAACAAAATAGAAGCACCGAAGAGTGCTTACTGAAATAAACACTAGGTCTGCTTCTTTGATAGCGTCGTCAACGTCAGTGGAGAAGAAGAGGTTAACGCCGCGGCAGGACTCCACCACTTCCTGAAGACCAGGCTGGAGAACAAAAAGGGAAACGAAATAATCAAACCAGTTGGAATACCAAGCATTCAAATGTAAAGCCCTATTAGTTAATATTTGACCCACGTGCTTAGAATCCAAGTGTCGCACTGTGCTCATGAAAGTATTCAGAAACACGTGTTCTAAGACTATGCATATACCTATTGTATTTGTGTCTATGCAAGAAAAAAATATATACTGAATACAATAAAAAAATTGAAAATAAAATAGAAAAAAAAAATGAAGTTGCAATAAATAAACTGCGATATGGACAACTTAACCCTCCCATGACCTACCAAGAATAAACCAATACAGAAAGCTAACCCCAATTCGAGCTGCCCTGTCTGCCTCCTCATGTCATGTGAGTCAACTACCTCAAAGATGGGAAGGCTGTCCGAGTTCCAAGCTTTAATCCGGTCCTCGTTTACATCCACGACTGTTACTGTGATTTCAGGGCACATTTGAGCAATGACGCTGCAGGTCGGACCTCCAACGTAGCCAGCACCAATACAGCAGATTCTCTTAATCTGCACCATCTTCACAGTCTGAAATGGGCAGAGACATGGCAGGGGAAATGGTTACTTAACATCGCAACATTGCAACTACAGCACCTGCAATTCCCAGATACGCTAGTTTATGTACTGCTGCTGTGCCAAACATTGTTATCTTATGTATGCTTACACATAACCAGCACAGCAAGTTAATGATTAGCACCATTACATTAACAGGTGTTTCAACCAAGCTGTGCAGAGTCTCTAAATATAGTACCACACAAATACCGCCTACCTGGTACAGAGCTGCCTAAAGTAAATAAACTGGTAACAAAAAAGGCTCAAGGTGGGATTTTTTATGTGATGGATTTGATTATTAATACCTGCAGAAGACATTATTGCAGTCAGTCTGCCTATAAATTGGGAACACTTAAATGCAGTCAATTAGGGAGCTGTAACACAGTTCGGGGATTTAGGAAACTTGACAGAAAAACCCAAATGCAAGCTTAGCTCTTTCTATACATCGAGCCTGGTTCCACAACCCCAACCCACCCATTATGACATTTAAGTGGAGATCTTTAAATTTAAAGTTGAGTAATGTGAAAACATACTATGTGAAATTCAGTATTTTTACTGTATGGTAAATATGATTTCCCACAAAAAAGGGTGGTTTGGGATACATATGAGTTATACCTCCTGCAATATTAACAGGTCATGCAATCAAAAATAATAAAGAGATTTTCAGTAAACTGAAATACACTATCCTTGGTTTCTAACCTGCACATAAAGACCCCATTGTTGCAGTTAGAAATTCTTCCTGTCTCCTCTCTCTATGCCAGGCTTTGCTGCCACGCAGTCACCTCCTCACACAGAGCCCACTGTCTGCTAAGCCAGCACAGAACCCCTCTCATACAGCAGGCCTCTGCAGCGCTGCAGGCACATTCAATCCAAGGGTGCTGAAAAGCTGTCCAGGAGCAACAACTGCTTCATTATCCCAGACAGGCCAGCAAAGCAGCCCTGAGAATAAACCTGCTTAAATAATATAAAGGGATCTACAGTACTTTACATAGCACAGCTATGAAACACAGTAACATCATATCTGTCAATGTTAGGCCCAATAAGTGCTGTGCTTTGTTAATGCCCCCCCCCCCCCCCCCCCCAAACAAAAAAAGAGAAATCCACAGTAAACACTATAAACTGTATTCTAGTGGATATCCTATGAAGTACAGTAACCTAACAAAATCTGCACTCTCTGAAGGGCTGTTTCTATTTATACATTTATGCCAGTTTATTTTAAAAATGTCAAAACCACCCAGTAGCTGCATTATAACGGCTCATTGTTATTTTAAAGCGGATTCAACCAGCTTTCCGCAACTGTAGGTTAACTATTAAACATAATCCCGACTGCAAAACAGGAGGCTGTTTCAAATTCAAAAGTGTGTGCATTTACAGAGAGACACACATTGGTATGTGGGATTCTTGCTACAGTGACTGGTGCTAGTGGCACGACTTTCAGGTTTAGTGCTTGGGAAGAAGTCCTGCCTTTTTTTTAAACCCCAAACCTGCAGAGGCTTGTATGTCAGGATCATTTGCCTACGTGAGTTGTGCTGCCTTGTCTCACAGATTACCAAGGAAGGGATCCTGTAACAGCGCTAGAATAGTCAAATTACTAGGAATCATATCCCAGGGCACAACAAACCACAAAAGCAAAATCTAAGGTAAAATACCTTCGTAATATAGTGATTGTAGTTGGATAGTTAGTTTGAAAATAACGTCACCAAGTCCTAGGACCAACGCAGTTGATTCAGACCATTGATAAAGCGATGTACTTTGCCTATTCCACGTGCTATATATATATATTATCTAAGGTAAAATACCTTCGTAATATAGTGATTGTAGTTGTATAGTTAGTTTGAAAATCACGTCACCAAGTCCTATTGATTCATATATATATATATATATATATATATATATATATATATATATATATATATATTATATATATATATATATATATATTCAATCACTTTAAATAAATCAAATTCCACACATACCGTTTCAACCTTAAAACAGACAGCGTTAAGACCCTGTCCGACAAGTACACAAAATATATAGGGTCAAAACATATGCAATAACAATTCTGCTAACTGTTCGTGTCAGCTCATTAAAACCCAATTAAATCACAGTTAAATCTTATAACGTACCTTTTAGTTTCTTTCTGTCAACTATAAACCCAAGTAAAAACACGATGCTTAATATCGAGTATACTTTAACAGAAATGCCTCTATATGAATCTACTTACACTAAAAGAAAAAAAAAAATGAAGCTCTCCGTCTCAATTTCAACACTAAGGAATGTTTCTTAAGATGTAGAGCGTTGTTCCTTTTCAACTACTTCAGCTGCAAGGGGTATGTCACATGTCCTGATGTCACTTCCTCATTTCGTGAGCGACATCTCGTAAATTAAGGATTTCCCAGTCCAGATGTAAATATATGACAGGGACTTTCATAATGTAATGCTATATGGTATGATTAAAATAAAACAGTAGCAATTTCAGAAGATAGGCAGTAAGCGAAATCTACCATAGTTGAAGCTGAGAAAATTGTTAACTGTAACTTGTGGTGTAATACTAAAAGTGTAACAAATGTAGTAAAGCAACAGAGCTGGGCATTGGAACAAATATGTACTGGCCTGTTAATAGCAAACCAGCATGTATATACAACCCCAGACAAGGTTTATAGCAAATAGAGCAATGTATTATTATAGACAACAAACACTTGACAATAAAGGGACTTTTAATTGACTTACTTCTATAGAACCAGCTCTTCAACCAACACTAAGTCTCCTGAACCATTAGCACATTTAGGTAAAAAAATGGTTGGTGCAAATTCGTCACTGCAGGTGTGAAAGGTTTTGTAAATCTGGACTTACCGACTGGTTGTAAATTTGTAAATAATACCCTTTCCAATATTGAGCGCTGCTTTTTTGATCTGTATCTGTTTCCCGTGACAAACTTAATTAGGGGTTGAGTATTGAGAAGCATTAGGGGGAGAGTTAGAATAAAAGGAACTAGCGGTATCCACAAGTGTCCACACTTTGAAACCGGGATGATAGGGGGTTAAGTTTCATGTGCAATGTGCTTCTGATTTCTGTCATTATGGTTCTAGCCCCCCACAGGTTTCCTGGGCTCATGATTTCAGGAACTATGGGGCACCTAGCTGAGACCAACAGCTCAGAATAATTAAACCAGAAAACGAGTTTGTTAAAAGAAGTTAGGCTTAGCAAACAATCCTTCATTTCTAAAATGATGAAGGGAGATAGCATTCACAGATTAAAATGTGGACTGTACATTACAAATGATGGCTTTTCTTTGACCATAAAAATGAACAGGTGACGCCACAGTTATGAGTTGTGACTTGTGGCCAAAATGTTGATTGCAGAGTAGGCATACTATGTGGAAACTAATTAATTAACAAAACTGCATTGATGGTCATTTTACATTTATTGTGGCTCATTTATTTACAAGTTGCATCTCAGTTTGTTTTTATACCCAATAGCCTAGGAAGCTAGTCTGACTCAAGGTAACAAGATATGCAAGGGTTTGTTTTGCTGATTGTCATCATGTTGTGACCTATCAGATAAAATACCTTCAGGATTGATGCAGTTGGTGTGATCTGTTTCTTGTTAATTGCAATCTGTGAGAATTTGACATGGTTGACAATTAAAAGGTTGTGGAAAAATTAAGCTGGCTCAAGGAAGAAAGTTCTTGGAGGAATTGGGTAAAACCTGAAATGGACAGATACTTTAACATTCAATTATTTTTCAATGATCATGTTTATGTCCCGGTTAACCACACATCTCTGTTTTCACTAGACTTTAAACCAAGTGTTCAAGAATGAAACATGAATCGGATTCAACAGACACACAAACACAATAGGATTATATACTTCACACTGTAATTGCACAGTCTAAACCAATAACAATGTGTTTATATTGGGTTCTATAAGAAATATCTAGTTGTACACTGCAGAACTCTTTCCAAAGCCATTACGACTGTATACTGAATAGATTTCTTTATGAAAAATCTTAATGGAATGTTTTACTTTTAAACCTTCTACTAATAGCAAGTTGAGTGGATCACCACTTTATAAAATACCTGTTTAAAAGTGCCTAACTTACGCAAGTCTGTATTTACAAACAAAGAGACAATGCATGTGATTTTTTCCTTTTTCTTTCATTGGACCCTAATACATTATTAGTGTGATTTCATATTTCATTTCAAATATGTTTAGTAACATTTTAATTATGACACTGGTATCCTTTTAGTGACTTTAAATAAGTATCAATAAAAACTGTGTTAAAGATACTTCCGCTGGAAAAGTAAATATATTTTAAAAACTATATAAAAAAAGAAACATGAATTACACAGATGCTTTATACCTTGAAAATATATTGAAATGTTTTTTTTTTTTTTTTTTTTTTTTTTCTTCCCCCATTAAAGCCGTGATTAGGATACCATATTAAATATTATACTACTATTCCCTTATCTGTAATGAAATAAATAACAAATACGAAAACTGTGTGTAGATATTACATAACAACACTGCGCTGGTTTGAATCAGCTGGGTAGATCCTAGGATTTGGCTGACATTACAGAGCTGTCATGGAGAAAAGTTTTTTTGTTTCAATTGAATGTGACACAGTTTAAAAGTTGGAAGATTAAATAAACACCATGAAAAAGTTTCCAATCGTACTCTCATGATCAAATTGGGTAGCTGTATTTTATATATATTGGTATAGAGACATGTTTTACGTGAACCGTTAACAACCCATTATCAAGGCCATTAGTCTGCATATAATTATCAAGTACACTATTCACAGTACAGTAGTAACCCAAGAGCAGTGAACAGTTTAATAAGGCAATCAATATTTGTATTCACATATCACACAAAAAACATCACTTTAGATCATTAAAGGCAACCTCCCAGAGTTTCTAAAACATGGATGCATGTTTCTTTGTAGCACAACTGCATGTGTGAGTGAGGTATTAAAGTGGTTTCAAATATTCATTAAATAATTTGCTCTGTGAATATGGGATGGTAAGCATTAAGAAAACATTCTAAGCAGACCATCCACACAGAAAACATTGGGGACTGTGATAATATATATACTAATAGATGGGACTCTAGTACAGAAGACAATATGGAGAAAAATACAATGTTTTCATACTTAAATATGTGAAGAGTCAGAAGCTTTATTCAATTTGAATTGAGATCACACCGCCTGTCACATTTATTAGCATGTTGGCATAAACAGGCCATGAGAGGAGACTAGATGGCTGGGTGTGGTTGCTGAACTCTCCCTTATCCCTTAGAACCCTCCAGGACAGGACTAACAGCTACTAACACTAACACTGCGTTTACCTACATAACTATCACATATAATATCACTGAAGCTATGACAAAATATAGTAGACTTGTGCTCCATTTGGTATTACTCATCAGTCCTGCACTTTCAGTAAAGCACGTCAGAGGAGAGATCAACTACACAACATAAGAACATAAGAACATAAGAAAGTTTACAAACGAGAGGAGGCCATTCGGCCCATCTTGCTCGTTTGGTTGTTAGTAGCTTATTGATCCCAAAATCTCATCAAGCAGCTTCTTGAAGGATCCCAGGGTGTCAGCTTCAACAACATTACTGGGGAGTTGATTCCAGACCCTCACAATTCTCTGTGTAAAAAAGTGTCTCCTATTTTCTGTTCTGAATGCCCCTTTTTCTAAACTCCATTTGTGACCCCTGGTCCTTGTTTCTTTTTTCAGGCTGAAAAAGTCCCTTGCGTCGACACTGTCAATACCTTTTAGAATTTTGAATGCTTGAATTAGGTCGCCACGTAGTCTTCTTTGTTCAAGACTGAACAGATCCAATTCTTTTAGCCTGTCTGCATATGACATGCCTTTTAAGCCCGGAATAATTCTGGTCGCTCTTCTTTGCACTCTTTCTAGAGCAGCAATATCTTTTTTATAGCGAGGTGACCAGAACTGCACACAATATTCAAGATGAATAGGGGAAGCAGGGTATATGTTTTTCAAGCTTAAAAAAGGTTGCTAAATTGATTTTAAAATCTTAGGGACAACACCTTAAAGTCCACTATCGATGTCAACCAATCAGCTGACAAAAAATAAAATCATGAATTCTTGAACTTGTTTTCATGATCATGTCATTTTGTATTTTTTCAAATTATATTGTATGTCCTGAACTGTCATGCTTTAATGAAACAAATTGTAACAAGTAGTTTCTATTTTGAAAAGACCCTATTAAAATTAAAAACTGAAAGTCTTATCCTGATAATATACCTTGATTTGACCTGAATAACTGGTGCCCAAAGCCAGAGTCAGTTAGACATGCCTACACACTCTCTGGCCCCTAATTCTGCCTGATTGTAAACATGTGTGCTTTTCCTGTTCAGTATGTGAGCAGGCTCTGGTTTCAATCTCCAGGATCCTGCCCTCTCTCAGCTGGTGTACACGAATCATTTAAAACAAAGCACATCTTTTCTGTTGTCACAGTTGCTTTAGTTTTGGGTGTTGTTATTTTTTGGTCTCATTTACTTCACAAGGAGACAACTGGAAGTCTGATAGAGGGGTGAGAGGGAGGGAGAGCGAGAGGAACAGAGGTGACAAGAAGTTTGAAGGAGACTTGCTAGATGTTTCTCTCCAGAGCTAGACTGACACAAAATTCAAAGATAAAGAAGAAGATTCAAGAACTGCTAATGTGAAAACCAGCTTAGAAGCACAAGGTATCCACATCTCATGAGCCTTACACTAAAACAAAGCAATGTGCCAATTATGTAGCAATTTAAAATTTATATAGAAACTGTGAATTAACTTGTATTCCTTTAAAAGCTGCTTGGGATCTCTGACTCACAGTTTGATAGATAGTACAATGCGTTAGAATGCCAATATAGGTTATTTTTATAACCAGTGGCTGTGATGTATCACTTTAACCATGCAGCTTGTTCTGTTTGTTTCAGTGGAGCTCTGTAACTCATCTGGTTTTCATTGCAGTTCTAATAAGGTCCCTTGAGAACAGTAACAGGGTAGTGTGGTTGGGATTTATTTTTAAAAGATAATTAATCCCACAGGAACACATGGTTAATTAGTGAAAATATAAACTCCTGGTACACTGTTATAGTCTCAATATACTGTTTCAGAATAAAAATATAGTTAGACACCAGCAACGCACATGAATATACTGAAACAAGGAAAAGCCTTAACTCCATTATATATATATATATATATATATATATATATATATATATATATATATATATATATATATACACACACACACACACTACCCTCTGTATGAAGTACCTGCTCACATAACACAGGGCACTCTGATAGAGTTAAAACATGCACTGTTCATATAGCCCCTAACAGTTCATCTCAAAAGGTCTCCAAATGTTTTCCATATTTACCTTTGTACTTAACTCTCTTCATTTGTTTGAGCTAGGCATGAGATATGAATTTGCTCACCCCATGCAATAATGGCTTATTATTGCATGCTGATCAAATTAACAGCCTTCTATGAAAGAAGTGCTCAAATCCAATTTAAATACCTGTATCAGAATCTAGGTGATATAAGGCATTATTGTCCATCTGTATGTATGTGTGTGTGTGTGTGTGTGTGTGTGTGTGTGTGTTATATATATATATATATATATATATATATATATATATATATATATATATATATATATATATATATATATATATATAACACTCATTTAAGGACATGCTTTAGTGTCTGTCCATATGAAGATAACAGTCGACTAGAACAGGCTGAACAGACTCATTAGCTTTCTGGCTGGTGTGTGCTCTCTTTGTATCTACTTAGTGGACAAGAGGCTGGCCAGACACATGTGTACCTTAACTAAATATGAATTAAAAAACAGGCCACTGTACAAGCTTAGACCACAAGACCAGTGCAAGCCAACATGCTGCCTTGTATAAAAAGGATAAAGGACTTGGGAGTGGTGGATTGATACCAGTAATCCATTTCAGTTGTAGTTCCTGCCCATTTAAATAAAGTCCAATGATCTTCTAACGTCGTGGTTACCAGGATAAGTGTCAGCAGTGTAGCTCGGACTTCTCGGAGTAGTTGCCATAGTAAAGCTCATTTTAACTTGAAGTCTGAGGTCATGCTTAGGCTCTCATTGTTTCCAGACTCACTGGTGAGCGAGTATTTGCAACGTCTTTTCTACGGGTGATGCTTGCTGCTTCATCATTGGCCCAAGTTAAATATTTCCAGCTGCAGCTTGACCCCCCAGTTCAGCGATGTGGTGCCGTTACACATTTTCATCACCCCCGCTGGGTGGATTGAGCCAGGCTGATTGGATCCATATGGAAAACTATGCAAAGAAATGGAAGAGACTCCCACTGTACAGGGAAAAGTGATTTGAGATTACACATGTACTGTTCCAATTATACACACACAATATGTTTGTCTTGCTTTATATTCTTTATATATTATAGTTGTGTATTGTTTTGCCAGTTACTGAGTGTATTAATTTTGTTCCTTTCCCCTTATGATGTTTGCATTCAATCTGAGTTATTTTTATTGCATACTGAAATATTTCTGTGTTTGTGTTAAGGCTCTAGTCAACTGTTATAGACCTAGATCTAGCTTACATTTATCTATAGCAGATAACCAGAACTAAGGAGAGGGTCCTGAACTCATATCCCCTTTAATCCAGACTTAGTAACAAATAAAACAAAGATAGTAGTTGAGTAACTGGAATTATACCCATTCTGAAGAATTAAAAACATCATCAAAATGGGAAATTAAGTAGACTAATAGAAAACTGAAAAAAAACAAACAACATTTTTAACCCTTTCTGTCCTGAACAATTTTTTGTCTAAATAAAGTTATTTCAATAAAAATGAAACTCCTTTATTGAGCATACATCAGAAAAGGACAGACAAATCTATCTTCTACATATAGTTAAACCTCAGACTGGGACCTAGGAGTCCCGTGAGGTTCCAACATGATTTATTTTACAGCATGTGTTACCCTGTGGTGCAAGGGACCTGGTCCTACAGGACTGAAAGGGTTAACCTCCAGAACGCTTTAAAGAAGCATTAAGAGATCACCTCTTTACCAGCCAGTAAACACAACACAATGGGTCACACACCGATACTGACATTGTACTGTACAATAACCGATGCATGGCCTTGTGCCCCTAAAGAGAGATTGCATTACTGTACTATTGTAGGACCAATGCATTGATAGTCATAGCTTAGTAAGAGCCTAGAAACTACACACATGCAGTATCACAAGGAAGTTTCTGCTTCTGTGTGCTTAAATTAATAATTTAAGCGAGGCTCTTACTCTCCACTATTTACCTTACTAGGACTGCTCCTGGTGAATGTTGCCTTTGTAGGCCTGTTGCTATGACAGCAGGTTAGTTATCACCCCCCAACCCACAAGGACAGTACAGTCTGTCTTTCTTTAGCACGCTGCAATCATTGAATTCCCTGACATAAAGTTAGTTGTAACATAATTAGACAAGTAATTACATTTTCAGTGTATATTCTGAACATGTAAATAATGTAAGCATTGTACATATATCCGTGAATGTATTTTAAATATACAGTATATCTATCAATCATTTATTTTTCTCCTTTATGGTCTCTTAAAACAGCATTTTGACAGCTAACAAGTGATCCTGAAGCAAAGGTGACAGCAGGGACTTTGAAATTGACTTTAAATTGTAGTCCTTATTTCTGTTCAATAATGATTGAAATTTCAACTCTGCAACATTAAAGAAGGCCATCCATAGCTGTAAACACACAAAAAGTAAATTGAGACAATCAGATTTATACTTAGGACTACCTAAACTACTCTTTTAAAAGTCACAGGTTATCCATTTAAGGCATAAATTCCGCTTATTATATATATATATATATATATATATATATATATATATATATTATATATAATATATTATATATATATATATATGGTAACACAACAGGGAGGGGGTTAAAATCAACTCTGCTAAAACATGTGCCAAGTTTTATTTGATTATTGTTTCTTTGTTAATTACACTATGTAAAGCAATGTTTGTTCCTGGGTAGTAAGCGTTATTTCCTAATTGCTTATGCCCCAAAAGTATAGAAAATGGCTATTATTCCCCACAAACTTTGCTTTTGTGACCAGGACAGTGTATTTACAGTATAATCATAAATCTCAAAAAACTACTCACTTCTAAATCTTTTGTAGTCATTTTTGTGTTACTTTAGTATAAATACATGTTAATTTGGATTCATAAGTTGTTTTTTTCTGACTTTATGTGAACGAAAAGACACACATTTGCCCGTTTTCGCATTGGAAATAGTGATATTTTGAAATATCACTGTCCTGGTCACAAAAGCAAAGTTTGTGGGGAATAATAGCCATTTTCTATACTTTTGAGGCATAAGCAATTAGGAAATAACACTTACTACCCAGGAACAAAAAAAAAAAAAAAATTATTACACGGTGTTATCACCTGCACCTGACTAGTATTGTAAAAGAGACAGTCTGCTTAGGGATGCTGTTATGTGGAGAGCCTGATTGATGGTGTGTTCAATCGAACTAAAAGGTACTGTGTGAAGCCTATTTTGTGTCATCTTTAAAACTGTGTGTATTTTCAGACAGTAAAGCTTAACTGTCCAGTTTATTAGAGTAGGTTCCTGACAAATGTTTAGTTTGTGCTCCGAAGGAGCTAGGTTTTTGTTTTGTTTTTGATTTATTTTGAATTAAAGTGCTCCTCAGTGCTCTTCTTTGGGTCATGTTTAGAAGGTAAAAGAACCCGAAGGAGTTATTATATATATAATTTGGGATATAGTGCCACCCACTGGCTACATGTTGTACAACAGATTTTTTTTTTTTTTTTCAGTTTTAAAGATTAAAGAAGTTTTAAATGTTTTTGAGGTTTCCAAGCATACTGTAATGCGGCTCAACATAAGTTGTGTACCAAGTATAAAGACAACATTTCAAGCCACAAGATCACACCTGGCAGTTATATTACACTGAACAAAAATATAAATGCAACATGCAACAATTTAAAAGATTTTACTGAGTTACAGTTCATATAAGGAAATCAGTCAATTGAAATAAATTCATTAGGCCCTAATCTATGGATTTCACATGACTGGGAATACAGATATGCATCTGTTGGTCACAGATAACTTAAAAAAAAAGGGGCGTGGATCAGAAAACCAGTCAGTATCTGGTGTGACCACCATTTGCCTCATGCAGCGTGACACATCTCCTTCGCATAGAGTTGATCAGGCTGTTGATTGTGGCCTGTGGAATGTTGTCCCACTCCTCTTCAATGGCTGTGCGAAGTTGCTGGATATTGGTGGGAACTGGGACACAATGTCGTACACGTCGATCCAGAGCATCCCAAACATGTTCAATGGGAGACATGTCAGGTAAGTATGCAGGCCATGGAAAAACTGGGACATTTTCAGCTTCCAGGAATTGTGTACAGATCCTTGCTACATGGGCTCATGCATTATCATGCTGAAACATGAATGGCACGACAATTGGCCTCAGGATCTCGTCCTGGTATCTCTGTGCATTCAAATTGCCATCAATAAAATGCAATTGAGTTTGTTTGTAATTTATGCCTGCCCATACCATAACCCCACTGCCACCATGGGGCACTCTGTTCACAACGTTGACATCAGCAAACTGCTTGCCCACACGACGCCATACGCGCTGTCTCCCATCTTCCCGGTAGAGTTGAAACCGGGATTCCTCCATGAAGAGCACACTTCTCCAGCGTGCCAGTGGTCATCCGAAGGTGAGCATTTGCCCACTGAAATCGGTTACAACACCGAACTGCAGTCAGGTCAAGACCCTGGTGAGGACGACGAGCACGCAGATGAGCTTCCCTGAGACAGTTTCTGACTGTTTGTGCAGAAATTCTTCGGTTGTGCAAACCCACAGTTTCATCAGCTGTCCGGGTGGCTGGTCTCAGACGATCCCCCCCAAGTGAAGAAGCCGGATGTGGAGGTCCTGCGCTGGCGTGGTTACACGTGGTCTGCTGTTGTGAGGCCGGTTTGATGTACTGCCAAATTCTCTAAAACGACATTGGAGGCAGCTTATAGTAGAGAAATGAACATTCAATTCTCTGGCAACAGCTCTGGTGGACATTCCTGCAGTCAGCATGCCAATTGCACGCTCCCTCAAAACTTCTGTGGCATTGTCTTGTGTGACAAAAGTGCACATTTTAGAGTGGCCTTTTATTGTCACCAGCACAAGGTGCACTTCTGTAATGATCATGCTGTTTAATCAGCTTCTTGCTATGCCACACCTGTCAGGTGGATGAATTATCTTGGCAAAGGAGAAATGCTCATTAACAGGGATGTAAACAGATTTGTGCACAAAATTTGAGAGAAATAAGCTTTTTGTGCGTATGGAAAATTTCTGGGATCTTATTTCAGCTCAGGAAACATGGGACAAACACTTTACATGTTGTGTTTATATTTTTGTTCAGTGTAGCTCACTGGTAAAAGTAAAGGGTGCTGTTAGATTTTCCTGAATAGTTTCCATTATCTTTAAACTATTAAGTCGGCATCTGAAATGGTTTATGACCTCTCCCTACCAGAGTGGGGTAATAATATACCCAGTGGGAGTGTAAATGCTCTGAGGTTTCTTCTCACTCGCCCGTTGCTTCTGGCTCAGCTTTGAATTATCTTTTAGTAAACCAGAGACATTTAGTGAACACAAATGAAAAGCCAATCACTGCCTTGGAGAATTTGGCAGACAAGTGCAAGACTTCTCAGATCCATTAAGGGAATGCAACATGAAAAACCTTTCAAGGCTGGTTCAGTAGAGTTACACCTACATAACACATTCTGCATGCAAATTCAAACAACACTATATATATATATATATATATATATATAATATATACCATCTCACATTTTCAAACACGACTATATATACCATCTCACCCTATCTACAATGCAGAATGCTCCAATTCACACCAACATTATGAATGAACACCTAGGTATCGCTCTATACAGTATCTTGGTTCATATTATCAGTGTGTGTGTGAGTACACACACACATATATATATATATAACATTTTTAGTCGAAGAAAAAGACTTCTATTGGAAACACTTGTCATTGAATGAAAGTTTATTTTCATTTGTAAATTGAGCACTATGCCGTGTTTAACAGTTGGATGCAGCGTATGAACCCTCTAACATAGGGCTTCTCAAACTTGATCTTGGGGACCCTCTGTGGCTGCTGGTTTCCATTTCAACCAAGCTCTCAATTACTTAACTAGACCCTTAATTGAACGGATAATTTGCTTAATTAGACCTTTTTACTTGTTTTCAGCTCTTAAAACAGCTGCATATTTCAAGTTAGCTGTAACATTTGACAAGTAACTTGAACTGCAACTGTTTAAAGAGTGAAAAACAAGTAAAAAGGTCCAATTAAGCAAATTATCAGTTCAATTAAGGGTCTAGTTAAGTAATTGAGAGCTCGGCTGGAATGAAAACCAGCAGACACAGGTGGTCCCCAGGACCGAGCTTGAGAAGCCCTGCTCTAACACGAGAACACATTCTCTTACAAATTAGTTTACAAAAGCAACAGTCATGTGAAAGCATGTATTCAACTGGTTCCAAAACATGTCATTTCAAACACACATTTATCATCTTTGGCAACAGGAGACATTTTACAGGAAAACATACATGTCCTAAAACATGGCACTCGTTTGCCATGGGCTTCCCAATATACTGTATTACACATTCAAATTTAAATTCAGGGAGACTCATGTTTTAGTGATCTGCTGACAGCCAGACACTACAGACTAGGACTGAGATATCAGGCACTTAACATCTGAAAAGTGCATTGGAAGCCTGTGCACATTTTTCAATTTTGTGCCACAATATTCTCTTTACAGACTAAATACCGAATTGTGTCTTTTGAGTTAGTCCTATAGAATGAGTTAAAAAAAATATGGTAAGATGTCATGGCACAATTTCCATTTAGACAGCCTGCTAGCACAGTATTTAACGGAGCTCTTCATTGCATTACACATGAACACATTTTCAAATGGTTAGGAGTGAGCATATTTCCCTTCCAGCTATTGTATTACCAGTATTTTCTGGCTTAGAATATAATACAACTGAAAAACCCAGTCTTTGGGTAACAACCACCAGCTCTATCACTTAAGATAGCAATACCTTAAAAGTACCACAGTGGGTTCTCACACTGAGAATTATTCTCTTTGTACATTCACCCAGTACACCAGTCCACTTTGTGCCTTTCAATCGCTGTCACTGTCACTGTCTTCCTCCTCCTCCTTCTCCTCTGGTTTCTTGATCTCTGTCTCCTCGATCAAGCCAGAGAAAAAGTCATCCCCTCCCCCAAATGCTTTCTTGCTTAGCGACTTCAGGTTCCCCCCCTTCTTCTTCCGCCTCCGGTAGTCGCTCACAGTGATCGCACTCAGGGAGGAGATGTCCCAGAATTTCACCTTCTGGTCGTGGGCGCAGCTGGCCAGGAAGTGCCCATCGTACGACTTGGCAATCTGCTCAATGGGCTCCCCCACGTGCTGGCCCACGCTGCCAATCACACGGTTCGGCAGCAGGTTGATCGCCCTGTAACAGCAACACAAGCAGATGTACAAATAAATGACCATGCAGCACTTTAAAAGGGTTATCGTACAAGGTCCACATATCTTACTAGGTTTCTTCTGTATAGTTCTCTACTTTTACTTCTACAGTTTAAGCTTAAGTGTGCAGTGCAATGGTAATAATGTTTCTCCACTTCAAGAAAGTGAGCAATTACTGGTGGAACAGTTATTATACATGATAAATAATGTTAGGAGCAGAAACAACAAAAGAGAAGCATACACACTACACATAATCAGAGATTTAAGTGGTAAGAACTTAAATATTAGAAAATGCGTGATCATTTCAAGATTGCCTTTATGTACTGAACACACTAATGCATCCTGGGCTTCATATTTTAGACTACCCAACAAACCACTGTCATTCATACACGAGTTTGGGAATTTGACATATGGAGAAAAGGGTATGTTTTCATTTATGCTAAAAATAAACAAATATCACACCCCCCTCTACTGACAAAAATGGCAAATCAGCAAACACCTCAAGCAACCTAAATTACAGGAAAATATAATCTTCAATCCAATACCCCTAAAACAGTACATTAAAAACACTGATCTATAACACTGTATTAAAATAACACTATACACATTCTCAATAGGTTTTAGAATGCACTGAAATTCATTGGGCATACTGTAACAATCGTATGTTACTTTCTCAAAATCACTGAAGTACTTTCTGAATCAGGACATGTTCTCCAATAAGACACGTCTACACTTATCTTCATTCCAAGTCTATTTGATTAAGGTTTTTAATTTGAAATGATATGGCTCTATAATAACATTCTTATCAGGGAGCATTTGATTCCTTCAGATAATGTACAACACTGATTTTTGTTTGTTTGTTTGTTTTACCATCCTCTTACCTTATAACTCCATCTGTAGACGCAGCACACAGAATGCTATCAGTAATCGGTATGATGCTGTCAACAGACTCAGCCTTCACTGCAAAGCGGTCGCTGGTGGCACCAAACCCATCCCAGTTAAAGAGGTAAATCATGCCCTCGCTTGAACCACACGCCACTTTCTTACCTCGCTGTTGAGCAATCAGGCAGAAGAATACATTACTTGGTGTCGGTTTAGTACATACTTCTAGAGCAGAAGATCAAATAAATACACTTCAGGAATGGAGGGTGTTTGTGAGTCTGAAATGCCCTAACATGTAACAATTTGCATGTGTACCGATATAATGTATGAGCAGTGTATTAACAAGGTCTGATTTACCGGAAATCAGCCACCGTTGAGTTTCCAGTTCACACACACACACACACACACACACACATACACACACACACACACACAGTAAAAATGGTGGTTACTGCAGTATATTGGGGTTTACAATGTACAGCAAGACATTCCTTTTCATCCTTACCTTCATGATTGCCAAAGAGGTGAGATCCCCATTTTGAAACTCGGACAGGAGGTCGAAGCGCCGCCTCTTAATGTTAAACACTCCCATTGTCCCATCTCCGCTGCAAATGAAAAGGAAGTGTTTTAAATGAGCTCATTTCAATACACAGAGTACAGTATTGTTTTGTAGGTTTTGAAAATGGATGTTTGAAATGCCCCCCTTATTCCACTTCAGTACCTTTGTGTAACGTACAAGTTAGCACAGTCATGTGTCACATTCCCCAGTATACCTGGTAGTGAGGAGGATCTTCTTGTCGTGGTCGATGGCCATGCCACTGATGTACTCCTCGTGCTGCTTCATCTCCATGAAGGCGGTGCCCCTCCGCAGGTCCCACACTTTCAGGGTGCCCCTATCATCACCAGTAGCAAGCAGGTTCTCATCAATCAGCAGCATGCTGTTTATGGGGTCACTGGAGAGTGCAGGGCACAGTAACAAGAGGAAGGGAAGACACCAAAAGCTGAATACACTGTTGTTCATACCAAGTGTTGCAACTTAGAAAGATGTAAGAGTGGCAGATGTACAGGATATCCATGACAAAATAACAGAACATCAAAACAGATCCAGGATCATAGCTTCAGTACCTGTGTGCCTTTGATATCCTTTTGACTAGCTTGCCTCCCTCTACGTCCATAATGTGGACAGATTTGTCCTTAGATATGCTGAAGAGTTCTAGGCGGAAAACAGTCAACATGAAGGTCAGCAACACTCATTGGATAACTTAAGTATAGCTTGCTATAAACAGCCCAATGCAAGTTAAAATGTATTGATGTCATACCGTACCATAACAGGAGGAGTTATGCGAGTCCAACATTTGGACGTGGTTCTGTTTCTTCGATGAGGCACAAGCAAGGGATGAATCATTTCGCCAAATCAGATAATCCAGGTATCACCGTTCAGCCTCACAAAATTATTATTATTATTATTATTATTATTATTATTATTATTATTACTATTATTATAGAAAAAGATGCATGCAGGAAAGATCCACTGAGATGTAACATCTTTTTATCCAGGGATGTCCGGACCACAGCTTGAATTAAGTTCAATTCCTGAACTTAATTTCACAAATCACATCTCCTGCAGTGCAGGGTCCTGTATATTACCACCAACCTTGGACCCTGTTTGAGTTTTACAATTAATGTAAACAATGCCCCAATCTTTGCATACTTACTTTCTCCGTCATGTGAAAAAGCCACCTCCCTACAGGATTTGAGGTGATGCCCAGAGGACCAGAGCTCCTGGTTTCCTCCTTCCACGCAGGAATAGGAGTGACTAAAAAGGATAAGCAACATGCACCAAATATTACTGACAATGTGACACGACAAAGAGAAGCTGTACATCCCTTAAATGCACTTTTCTGTGGAGTACAGACTCATCTTTTGTATAGTCCCAGACAAACCATTTCTGTTAGCATTTAATGCTGCAGCGCAACTTGGACGGCTTTTACATCCTCAACTTTATTCATTAGAAAAAGGCTTGAGGTTTGCAAATAATTTCTGTGAATTAAAACTAATATTTCTCATGTGTCACTTTTGACACTGAATATATACAGGTCAAAACAGGTCCCTCCCAATTACTTTAAAAGAGACCATGAAAAGAAAGCCATTCTAGGGACTTGTAATACTGTACATTCCTTTTGAATACCCAGGTAAGCTAAATGTGCAGCCAGACTGATGTTCATAATCCCGATAACGGAGCTGAACCCCCGATCACCTACACATAGATATCTCCATCGAGGTCCCCAGCAGCCAGGATGTCTCGTGTTGGGTGGAATGCTACAGTATTCACAATGGCCTCAAATTTTATGTCTTCAGGAGTCTCTCGGATTTTAGGCTCTTTGGGTTCATCCGGTTCTGCATCCGATTCATCCTACGTGTGAAAAGGGAACCGTGTGAAACTGGCGGTACTTGTACATTTTAAACGGAAAGTCACAAAACGCGAAGGGCATTGCAGGTTCGAGAGTGTATAGTAGTTCCAGTAGTGTGGATTTCAGATATGGTCACATAAAATAAGCAATAGAACCAACGGTATCCTGACTGGGGGAGTGTTAGCTAACATTCCCCACCAGTATTAACGCCCGATACTTTCCCCACGTCCTCGGATTAGGCATTCTGCTGTACCTTCAACAATGCTCCATTGCACTCGTTTGTTACCTGTTCATTTTCGTCATTCTCTTCACAATCTTCCCCCGTGTCCGAATCTCTGGCCACAGATACTCCTGGCATCTCTGCCGCCTCTTGCTGGCAAGGGCATTAATAATTATTAACATGGACATTATAATCATGGAAATAATGCAACAATCAATTGACCTCGCTCTCTCGCTCTCGTCTGAACGATAAGGCTGCAATACCTAAGCATATGGTACATACAGCGGTAAAGTTATACTATACTGTATATTCAGAAATTTGATTTTCATACAGAATTGGAATTCACACCACTAGAATCTTACAAAAGTGCACAGCTCAGTTCAGAACGTCACTACAGTACGTAGAGCTTAGTTACTAGCTGTAATTAAATACTTACATAAAACGTACGGTTTGAAGACAGTGGATGCATACATTTGTCGCAAATAACATCTGCACAACATTTAAAGCCTTATCACTACTTAGTACTGTAATACTGTAATTATTAGTGAATAGAAACTCGTGCTCTTACCATGGACGCGGCCATCTTTAAAACTATTACGTCGGGGTCCTAAAAGCGTCAAAAATGTAGAAGATTAAAATAATATGCTATGTATAGTCAAGCATGATTTGCCTTTACATAATATATGTGCCATTTAAAAACGTATTTTTAATAAATCCTTACTAACTTAATTTCTACATGTAGAGAGACTGCTTAGAATTCCACCGGGGTCTACGCGGTTAGGACCTTGAAAACAACAGAACCCTAGAAATGTGTGTGTGTGTTGCACTGCACTGTCGTACCAAGAAGAATTGTGCGTTGGAAGCTTTAGTTTGATTAGCATAAGCGTGATGTTTTTTTTTATGTTACTTCTAGAATTCTATCGATTACTAAAATAAAATTACTAATAACAAAAGAATTGCCCCGTGTGAGGATCGAACTCACGACCTTCAGATTATGAGACTGACGCGCTACCTACTGCGCTAACGAGGCCGTGGAAGAAATTACCTCCCTGCTAAGTAGAATGCAAACTGATTTCTAGTAGTTTAATAGTGTGCAGACTCAGTGCACAGGAAGTCGAATCACAGATCTACTGAATTTTGGTCCAGAACGCTTAATTCACATTACCACCTCCTACTTGTGAAATTCTTTGTAACTCCTGTCTGCTGTCAGGCTAAGAAAACATTAGTGCAATCAACCTTTTTTTTTTTTTTTTTTTTTTTTTTTTTCCCCCCTTGCAACCAAGATTTCGACAACATGGAGAGTTCTTTGCCACTTCAGAGCCGTGGCTAACGTCTTTCAGAAGAACCCCCTTTGCTGGCATTGGTGTCCTCTTCATCCGGTGTTGTAGCTGGACATAATTTATTTAAATCCCCTTACAACAGAAAATGGTTACCTTTAATTAAAAGAATTACAATTATTTTGACGTAGGTTATAGTAAAACTAACTTAATGGTTGAATTTCACTTATTAGACGAGACCTTTTGATATTTGTTAACCAAATTGAGTGAAACTTATTATTTAACTTATTTAAAAATAAAATAATTAACCTTCAAGCTCTGATGTTACAAAAGTGCACCCTAGCAAATATAATGTTTATATTTATAAAAAAAAAAAAGTGTTTCCGCCCGGTTTCGAACCGGGGACCTTTCGCGTGTGAGGCGAACGTGATAACCACTACACTACGGAAACATGTCTTTAAACTTGCGTCTATTCATATAGTAGCTTACAAACAGCTTGCCCGCGTGAAGCGAGTACATATTTAAATCATTCTGCAACGCATGTATTTTTTATTCAACTTATTGCGTAAATGAATCAACAAGCCCTTTATATATAATATAGCCCCTATATGTTTCGTAGTGTAAGCACATATATGTTAATGTCCACTCCTGTGCTCACATACAAATTGTAGCAGTTGCACATTTGTCCCGATGCTTTATTGATAGTTTTAAAATAATGAGGACATTATCTATTTATGACCATGAGCAACGTTTTGACCCAATAACAAAAGCGTTGCCCCGTGTGAGGATCGAACTCACGACCTTCAGATTATGAGACTGACGCGCTACCTACTGCGCTAACGAGGCTGTGAAAAACACTCCCTAGTCCAGGACTGAGGAAGGTAGGATGTTTGTAGTGCTTGAAAGACTGCAATTCACATTAGCACTCCTGGCTGTAGCAATTTCCATTTTATATGTGGACAGTGTTTAAACTGCTTACTGTATCAATGGACTGACCATGCTGCAGTGTAACATCACACTTGATGCTTGATGTTAGAAATGGATTTGTTAAAGAAAATGGGCAGATTTGGTACAGTAACATTTATTCTGCTATTTTTTTTCTAATACAGGATCAAATAAAACAAATTAAGGAAATTGCATGTATCCACAGTAAATTAAATGTAAAATAGCATCAGTCTACATAAAAATTTATTTCACATGTTGATGAAAAAGCTACACATTTTGAATATAAAGCACTACAAGCTTTTTCTGCTCAAATAACACTTATGAAAATAAAGATGTTAACAGAGATGGGGGATCTTCAGTATTTTGGTCTCTTCACTTGAACTCTGTAGTAAAAGAATGGCAGTATTATTACAGAACAGGGCTTACATTTTTTTAAAATTATTATTATTATTATTACTACTATTATGAATACAATAAAGAACATGTATCTATGCTGCTCTCTTAACAGAGATAAGAAAAAACTTGTTTGTGGAAAAATCATTAAGCACTTGAAGTACTTTTAGAAAATAAACAAGAAAATAAATAAATACTAACCCATCTGAATCCATTTTCTTCCTCTTCTCAATAATCTAAACAAACAAACAAACAAACGTGTGTTACTTTCCACAGCATGGTGGGCTGTGACTCGTTACTCTGCCTTAAGCTCATTACTGATGGAAATCTGGCATCTTCAAAATGTAACACATTTATTTGACATGAATATATGCATTTACTCTGAAAAAGCATGGAACACATAAAAATCATTCAGTTGCAGTGCTGTTTTGAAATAAAGACCTTGTTTTAACAACTAGATCTGTACAAAAAACTCACTGCACTGATCTTCTTCCACTGCCGATCCAGCTCAGCCTTCTCATTAGTCTCCTTAAAACGACGGGTTTTACGCCCCTCTGACATTTTGATGCCGTACTGGAAGGCAGCTCTGCAGAGAGAAAGGGACAATGGACAATGTTTATACAAATACAACAAAGCACAGTAAATGACAGCTTGCCAGGTCTTAAAAGAAAAGATGTGTTGCAGTACTGCAAGCGTGTGTGATCACAGAGAGTACTGCCCAAGCACTTACTTGGGCAGAGCCTCCTTGTTATTCATGTAATCACTGTACTCCTCCTGCGTGTCAAAGTCCCAGCGTCCCAAAGGACCCTTCTTGTTACCCTGCCAGGAAGTGGAGAGAGACAGCATAAGCTTCATTCAGAATGGGTGAAAATAATGACAGCAGGATCTAGAGCTACACATTCCCTTCCATTTTTACCTCCTGGCACATGCAACATTTTGCTGAAATTTACCTGATCCATTTTGCTGTAATCAACCTCGTCATCACTGTCCACAGCCAGGTCATCCATTCTGTAGAAGAGAGACTCATCAACACAAGTGAAGGAGATGGAGTGCAACGGTTGGCAGGTTAGTGTTAGATAATCAAAAGGGAAACTTATTTGTAAGTATTAACATTCAGCACAGTTCTATTAACTTCTTTGAGATACTTTGGTGATCTGCATACAGAAAAGGACAGCAAAATACATGGCTTTGCAGTAATAGATTTCATTCAAGGTCACTTACGTTGCTGGATAGCACTCAGCATAACTGTTAGACATGCCAAAGAAATCCCCCAGGTGCTTCTTCTCCTCACGCTTGGTCCCTGCAGTACTTGGTGTTCAGGAAAAAAACAACACAGTAGCAATAATACTACATTTCAAAGTCATAGCACCTCTTGCTTGGAAATCCTCTGCATTCATCCCAAGGAGGGGCAGAACAAGTGTGTAAATAATACATTCCTCGCCCCGGAGGCAAATACAAAATGAGACCCGTCATGGAAAAATACGCTTTTGAAAAAATATAAAAAGATTTTATATATATATATATATATATTTCATGAAGGAATAGACCTTCTAATGTGATCTGCAATGTATCCTTCAACCTCTTCAAAAGTGGACATCTCCAAATAGTAGAGAGACTTTAAAATCCAAATCCGACACAAAGGATATGATTCTGGCCAAGCAGCTGCTCCAGAAAACTTGTCGTTTATGGATTTGATCAGATCCTTCGTAGACCCAGGACCTAGACGTGAACACAGGAGGAAGAAACTGTTCATAAACCTGTGAACACCTGCCTCTGGAATGGATTGCAGGTCTCTGCCCCCTTTATACTACCACCAAACTGTAGCTTAGTTTCTTCTGCTCCAAACCTGATCACAAGCAACATCCCACCAGTTAAATCACAGGGATATAAAGTTGATATAAAGCAGCTGATGAGTGGAAAAAATATATGAATATCTTACCTTTTTCTATGTCCAAAACCTGAAAAAAACAATAATTACATATTAATTCTTCTGAAACTACTCTAAAACATAGTCTCTTGGCCATGATATGAAACTGGTACAATGAAAGTGATCAATATCTAACAGCAAGCCTAAGTTTACAGTGATGAGTCTATACAGCAATGTACACAGAAGTTGTATAAATAAGAAACTCTGATATTAAGGACTTTTTCAATGTAAAGTAGCACAGTGTACATTTCCATGGAAAGAACTGTATCTGTATTCATAAATAAGATTTATCTGTATAGTAGCTGCCTTACATACATAGTGTATACATTTATTATAAAGATCTTACCTCATCATCCACCCTGGGTTTCTCAAAGTAGCTATGCCTCCTCTTCTCCTCCTCCCTGTCCCTTTCCCTTTCTTTCTCCCGCTCCTTCTCTCTTTCACGTTCTCGTTCCCTGTCCCTCTCTCGCTCCTTCTCTCTCTCTCGTTCCTTCTCCCGGTATCGCTCTTTCTCCTTCTCCCGAATGGCCTTCGATGTTGATGGCACGTAATCTCCAATGTCATCAAAGATACTGGGGGTGCAGCAAACAGTAAAAATTATGAAACGACTGCATACCTTATGTAGTTATTCAAAAAAGTGCTCCCATCAAATCCCAGTTCAATCTTTATTCTTAGTTCAACAAAAAATTGTGGTATGTAAAATCCTAAAGGAAATGTGAAACTGCAGAATTCGTTATTCAAGTTGTAATGACTCTGGGCGAAACTATGCTTGTGCTTACCCCAAATCAGCCTCAGGGGGTTTCTTTTCATCAAGTTTTCCTGAAAGTAAAACCAGGCAGAAATAAGTAAGGAGATCGATCTATCTCGTCCTCTCTCAACAAGGCGTTTCTACCTGCTCTCTTACGATCCCTTCATAAGGACTCACTCACAGTGCCTCCCGCAACCATAACCATCCTCCACCCTCTCCCTAAAGAGGGGTTGGGACTGAAGGTTTCAGACAAGGTACAAATGCCTCGAGACACTTTCAAATCAAAGCTTAGATTGCACCTGACTGACTGTACCATACCTTTTTCCTTCTTTTTCATCTTCTTGTTGCGTGTTCCCTGTCGCAAGTAGGACAGGATCTGAGTCAGTTTGCTGATCACGATGTCGTTTGTTGTCAGAGTTGTCTGGGCCTGAGAAAAAGATTGAAGATGTTAAAATTATACATCCAAAAGTGACTAGGAAATAATTTGTCTTGAAGTACATCATAATCGAATCAGTATTTCTGTATATATAAATACTGTTAAATATCATGATCCGAGTAACTGAAACAGGGTGTCAAACAGAATGGCACCAGAGTACAGAGAGGGTGCATTACCTCCATGGTGGGACAGTCAGCTTTGCTCCGGATCAGTGTTGTAGGAATATCAGTGTCAGCGTATTCATCTTCCAGATCTACCACATAGGCCATCCTGCCAGGCAGGAAGAGCTCATTCCTCTCATACTGCCTGCTCTTGAACACAATGCGATAGATGTGCCTCCCTAAAGAATAACACAACAGAGGCTTTACATTAATATCTACCAGCAATGGATCACATGGTGCAAAATGTTAACACACATTTACAAACTGCAGGGAAAGTATTATGGTTCTTACCAAGACGGGTCTTAAATTCAATTTTCTGTTCTGGGTCTTCGTCTTTCCTGGTAAAACAATATTATATTGTGTTACAAACCAAAGGAGTTACTGATTGCTACTTCAGATAAGTCATCATTGTCAGACTTGTTACCGGTCTTGTTTAATAGTCAGCTTTAAACTGGTACTGTCCAGCCCCTTGAATACCATAAAGTAAGGAACAACTACATCAGGTTAGTACATGTGCATATCTGACCTTCATTTCATCAGTCATATCAGTAAAAATGGGTGTAAGCAGGGATGAATAGGAAACGACAAGCAGAAGAACGTTAGTATGAATACCTACTTGACTTCCTTTTGCACCTTTTCCATTATATCTTCCTCCTCCCTCTCCTTACTGGTGATCTCAGCACGTACCTTAAACACAGAATAATCACATCAATCTTTAAAGGTCCTGGCCCATGGCAAGCCAACTATGCCGTTGTTTCTGGTGTACATCTGGGGCAGTATAATACAGCAATCACACAAACAGCTGTATACCCTTTTGGTTTGTTGCTTTTTTTTTTTCCTTAGAAACCAGGCAACTACCACAAGACAAGCACAACTGTACTGTCTCCTTTAAATTATTTTAAAGACCCAAATTCATTACTAACCCTGTTTTCAATGCTACTCCTATTTAACAAGACTCACCTTTTGCAGCAGGGCAAAATCCAACCCTTTCACCAAGTGAGTGTGCTCCATGTCACCACCCAAGAACTTGGACTCTTGGATCAGCTGTCTTCTCTTTTCTGCTGCTGACTTGTCTCTGTCAATTGGGGGAAACAGTATAAGAAAGTGATGAATACTGACAAAACAGCAATCACAGTCCAAAACTACCTGTCAACTCTGTATCTTCAGTCTAATAAGTAAAAATGCTGCCTTTAGAGTTCTGACACATAAGCAAAGGGTGTGGAAGAACTCCTTTAACAATTTTAGTTTAAACTGTACTGATGAAGACAGTTGAAATGACAGGGAGCCCTTGCAAACATACTGGGTCCTGAAACACATGTTCCAATGCCAAGACTGTCTTACACTTTCTCCCATACTTACGCCTCAGCCGTGGGGCCCACAGCTCTGTAGTTGGCAGTGGTGCTGATGAGTTCTGTCTCCTCATAATCCTTGTTCACACCGTCTCTTCTCTCCCGTGCTCTGTCTCTGTACTTCTCCGCCAGTTCACGTTCACGCTCCAGTTCCTGCTGCCGCAGCTTGGCATAGTAACTGGTTACCAAAACAAAAACAAAAAAAAGAGAAAGAATAATTAGAATTATTATACATAAGAAAACAAACCAAAAAAAAAAGTTGTTTCTACAAAATGTAAACAATTATACATACTATCCTTCTGACCATTTGTATGTGTCACAACAATGACAAGACTAACAGGTTGTAACATTGCAAAATCAGACAGTTTTAAGTAACTATTTCAGGTCAAATACCAGAATTACCAGTCGCGATATTGCATATACTTAGTCAAACTGTATATCAAAAGATTACCTTTTCTTCTTCCTCCTCCGGGCAGCTGGGTCCTCATCTTCATTGTACTCCCTTGGCATTCTAGTGGATACAGACAGTCGTCAGTTAATTTATCTAGGCACTCTCTAAATGTCTCATAAATGCCTGCATGGGTCACTTACAGACATTTGCACCACTAGATACAGTTACATAAAAACATGAAATACATACTTTATAAACACTCCTAACAGATTTACCAAACTTAACTATTTTACAAGCACATCCATGGGAAATACAACGTTATGCTACTCACTCATGATGGCGGGACTTGGAAGGTGGGGCTGATGATGGTGTTGCCCGTGGGGTCATCAACAATTTTCGGAAATCCTCATTGGTCAGCTTGGACCTATGAGAAAAAACACAAAATTAACTACTCAAGAAACAGATCAGGATCATGCATCTTCAAATCTGTTTGAAACAACTTAATAAACTTAACCAATGCTATTGGGTTATTGCTTACCCATTGCAGTTCTACAATTATAAAAGACTGTTTTTCAAGACATGCCCATTTGGCTTCTTTTTCAAAATAGTAATCTGAAACAAAGTTACTTTAACCCCTAAGAGTTTTTTTTTTTTTCAATGTTACTGTTATAATCATGATCAAATTATTATTATTATTATTATTATTTTAAGAAGCAGATGGGCAATAAAAGTGATTATCCCAGACCAATCAAAAACCTGAAATGGGATATAAAAAAGGAGTGTTTAACCTAAATATAATCAAATTCATACTGAAAAAAATATTGAAAAAAGTGACATAAAACTGTTGTTAATTTCTTATTCAACCGAATACCTTAAGTAATTAAGCACTGATATGGGTTAGCAAGATTTGACTTCTAACAGACAATTCCAGTAACAGTATTGCAATGTTTAAGAGATGTGGCACTTACTGAAGGGCTGACAGATGGTCCTCCACCTCATGGTTATCTGGAGCCAGAGGGTTTGAATACTGCTCACCTGGAAGAACAACAAGATCATCAGTAACGGGTTTGACCCTCATGTGCAGGGATTACAAGATGCTATATATTCCAGGGGTAAACAGGACCAGTCAAGTGCCAGGTTGCATTCTACTTTTTAGATACTGACTAAGCACATATGTAACTAGTGCAGAAAAATAAGTGGCATTAGTCATTGACTTCTGACAATACAGTTTATTCAGAGCCTACCTATACATGTAGAACATTTGGAACATGCTGTATATTTTTAAACCTACACAGTAATTTCTTTAATCAGAATGATGCATCAATAAGAAGTCAAACTACATAAGCTACTGTAAAACAAATAGATCTACAAGGTACTGAAATTAAACTGTATTAGTATTATTATTATTATTATTGCATTTTAAATAAACTGTACCCTTTTTAGACTATGTTCTGTATATTGTAGTACAGACCAGGGAATCCAATAATACATCTAGCGGTAGGTTTTTAAATTGTATTTATGACCTCCTGAATAGATCTACACAGCGTTAAAAATCATGAATACAACGCGGTGTTTTAATGTAAATTAATTTTATAGTATTGTATTTCTAACATAACAACCTCGAATATAAACGGTACTAAGTACAACGTATCCTTCTTTATTTATTTTACTGATGTACTAAGTAAATATTAAATATTTAACAGCACCACCACTACAGTTCACTATTGGAAATAAACTCCTAACTTCAGCAATGCTGAATTCTGGACACACTGCCACTGCAAAACTAAAGCGATGTATTGTGTGAAATCTGCATAAGAAATGCAGTTATACAGTTAGGTCAGCTGTGCACTTTCTTGCTTACTGGGCTGGACAACGACAAAACACGGGTTTGGTATTAATTATTGTTTTACACAGTAAAAACAAAAAAAAAAAAAAAAAAAAAAACACACACTTACTGTCTCTCTCAGGCATCCTCAAACAGTATAGATCGCCTTGTTTTAATGGAAACTAGTTTGTGATGTTGTTAAGAATTAAAAAAAAACACCATGAAGAAGGTTTTACACAGCAAGAGACGCAAAACACAACCTACTTCCCACTGTGTACACCACTGGCGGAAGTGACAGGAAAAGTAATCAAATATGCGCGCATAGATGAGGCTAACAAACATCGATTAATCAGGGCTTGAAAAAGCTGACCAAACCATTGGTCAGCTGGACTGGCAAACGATGCGTTGATTGGTAGTTGAAGGTGGAATGCTTGTAGTTTATTGGTTACATTAGATCTATCCCAATGTCATTGGTTTATGACGTGCCTCTTGGACAACTAGTAGGCGGGGTCCAAACCCGACTTCTAACTAAGGTGAACGTCATGGCTGCTTCTGTGGTGAGAACTGTAGGGTCAAATCTGGGGAAAAACCTGAGAGAAATACGCTTACATCTCTGTCAGACATCTGAAGCTAGTCAGGGGGCCAGGTAACTATCAATTAATAACATTCATGGCGGGGTAATGTTAAAATACATGATAGGATGAAACAAGTTCATTTTAGATTATATATATATATATTATATATATATATTATATATATATATATATATATATATATATATATATATATATAGTAAATGAAAGCATTTTAGTGGATGTTCATTATTTATGCTTTCCCAATTACCATTCCCTGTAATATAATACAAGAAGGTACAGAGAAAAAAAAAAAAAAAAAAAGCAAATATGTTCCCACCCAACATTAAGGAATGGAGTTGTGTTGAAGTATTTAGTGGACAATTGTGCAGTTTGCATCATTATTGCGCCTCATGACAAAAATATAATTCTGGATTGAAGGAATCAATCAAAAGGAAGGAAGCTACCAGGTCACCCCAGGCGTCCTGCACAGTATGCAATCACAAAGCAATGGGACAGATTTGCTAAGCATGAGAGATGCTGCACGACTTTGATTCTAGGGCCTTTGTGTAAATGTTGCACTTGTATAAATGCTTAATAAATATGAAGCACCCATTTTTTTAAGGTCTTTGTTCGCACATCTTGTAGCTGTTTGCCGTTTTGTTTTAACAGGAATTTCATCGAACAGCATTATGTGACTTTGAAGAAAGCCAATCCTGAATTTCCATTCTTAATCAGAGAATGTTCTGGAGTCAAAGCTAAACTATGGGCCAGATATGGTAAGTTGAAAAAAAAAACCACTTTAACAATCGGACATCCCTCTTGAGTGGTTGTGCCTTGTGCTTCTGCAACCCTGCACCTTCTCATTTGTTATTGCTTATGCAGACATGTAGTTTAAAACTGAAATCCTTGATAAACAGGAACACTGACTGCGTCATCATCTGCATGATTCATAGACAATCCAGCCAGGTGTAGCCTCACCATTGTTTATAGTTGGTTTGATGTACACAGAAAATCTACCATGTAGAATTTAAGGATGGGATGATCTGCCTATCTATTAAGGGACAGTGACACTGGAGTCATTGCTTGTTCATAGTAGAGCAATAAATAAAGAGCTGAAGTAGGTTAGGACTATGGGTTTGCATAGTTGGGGGGGGGGGGGGGGGGGGGGGGGTCTTCTAAGAGCACAGCTGTCCCAAAGCAGTCCTACAAGTGGAAAGTGTGTAAAGGGTTTTGGAGGACAATCATTAGAAAGCAAGCAATTTACTCCTCCTGCTTCCAAGAGACTAAGTTTAGTATTCTGTTAATTGTTCTGTTTTGTAGATTTTGGTAAAGAAAGGAGCGTGCCCTTGGACAACATGAATGCAGACCAAGTTGTCAAAGCTTTGGAAGCAGCGGTCAATGCCAAACCATGAAGATCCATCAGAAATTGGTTGTACCTGTGGGATCCTATTATACACACTTTACTGGAACATAGTTTGTGTCAATGTAATGCAATTGAAATCCCAATGCATGTTAATAAAATTAAGTCCTATTGTATATGCATATTATTTTATTTTAATTATCCATAACTATTAAATGCTCAACAGTACTACGCTTAACTTTGTTTCTAAGTATTTCTTATTTCTTTTAAATAAAAAAAAATTAAAAATCATACAGGCAACAAAGGACAGGAATGCGGTAATTATGCACAATTTATTTTTTAGTTGAATTCATGCGAGAACAAAACAGACATTTTTAATACAAAGAAGCCTGAAAACCTACTGTATGCCATCCTGTACAAAAATGTTGTAAATATTTTAAATACTCCATATTGGGGCATTCATAAAGTCACGATTTTCAGTATCATCATTTCTGTAGCTTACTTACAGTGCAAAGGTAAACTGAGTTTTTATCACCGTAATGGCAAAAAAGTCAGTTTGTTTATTTGCTGTTGCATTAAATAAGAAAGCTCTACCCAACCCTTAAGGTTGAAATCTATAAACAGGAAATGTAATGTTGTAATATGATCAATTGGGTTCCACAACCAATTCAGTGTGATTCCTGAGATGAACTGTAAACATTTTCCTTGGAGCAGACCTCCATGTGCTGTACTTATAGTGCAGGAGTATTAATCTGAAAACCAAATGTTGAAAAACACGTTTATACAAATTTTTCCCCAGTGCTAAGTTTAAAGCATTATTTTTGTCAGAGTTTATGAAGAATAACATCAGTGTAGGTCCCTACAACTGAAGATAAGGGTAAAATGCAAGGAGAGGGGCCTAAGATGTTTATAAATCTGCAGTACCTTACACCTGCATGGGCATTCTTTTTTGTAAACCTGTGATGTCTACACAAAGACCCCCTTAAATTTAAGTTTCTATTGTGTATAATGTCAAATTTTAAAACCTTGGCTATCACTCATTTTAATGCGGTGTACATCAGAACTTAATTCCCAGCAGTTTATTAATTGATATATTATGTTCTTTAGTGCTCAAATAAACTTAAGAGATCATCAAGTTTTAAATGTGGGACTGAAAGGCAATTACATGGTCTCAAGACGTGTTGATCAAAGATTAAAACAGCCACCAGTGAGTAGCATTAATTATTAGAACAAGGTCATGATCCTTACTTGCGGGATGCTCGCCATAATAATGTGGAGCAGTTCCAAATTGAGACGGACTACCTTGGGCTAGGCCATTCTGAGGGTTGCATGGAGTGCAGAGAAGATCTCTCGCTGCTGCAGCTGCTGGCAGTACACAGGCCCTTTCTCCGTAATGTTACACAGCAACCTGAGGACCTAAAATAACATGGCATGAGATTGCAGGCAGACTGAAAACTCGCCTACGAAATTTGTAGCAACAAAATATCCCAAATTCTCTCGTACTATGCTATTTATCCCTTTGGAGAAAGGGAGAAGCTGCATGAACACAGGTACCAGGTTCAGGTGGAACACAGCTGAGCAGAATACAGGATGGTCAGCTAGAAAAACAAAACAAACCCCCCCCCAAAATATCAGTTAATACAGTTAGAGGTGTTTGTGAGCTAGTTAGCCAAGCAGGGTGACATGGGCATGGCCAGAGTCAATCCTGATTGCAGTACAAATCCTTGCTTTTACTGATTGACAATGCAGACACATGAGATCTGACCACATAGTGCTGAAGGGGCACTGACAGGGGTCACTGCAGCCGCTTGGTCTTATCTGTGAGGTTGTTGATGACCCACAGGCTTTCCCGTGCCACAGATGGATGCTGCTGTAAAAAGCCCTGGATGAAAGCACACAGCGCCACCAGCACTGTGCTGTCCCTCATCTGCAGCTCTCCATCCCGTGATTGGCCAACAGGTTTCCAAGACAACGGAGCACAGGATAAATCACCTGCAGGGTTTTGTTTATTGAAATGGAGGAAACTAGCTAAGAAACTGGCAACAAGTCAAGATGAAACAAAGCTAAATGCCATCAGAGTGGGCTGCGTCTTTCTTGGAACATAAAGTCATAAAGGCTTTAGAGGGCTACATATCTCACCTCTTACCTTTTATAAGCATTACAACTTTTTTTTTATTAGTAAATTACTCTTCTGAACATAGTTCAGTATTCCAGACTATATTTTCACTTTGGTGAAGTCCATTTAACCTGTCAAAACAGCGGATTCCCTGCCTGTGCAACAGGTAGAAGGACCCACCTTGAAACTGCAGCGTGGTGGCAGGTTAAACAGGCTTAATTCAAATGTTAACGGACCAAGAAAGTTGAAATGCTAGTAAGTGACATTTTTATACTCCATTGTGGTCTGGCTAATGGAGAAGTTAATTAGTAAAAGTTAACAACATGTTCATTTAATATGCAGCAATAAAAAGACATGGCTTACCAGATCCATTCCCTCTGTTGTGGTGCCTGACGCTACAGCTCCACCCAGTGCTACTAGTAGGGATGTGCACTTTGAAACAGCACCTTGAACCATCAGAAGGTTTGTGTTCGAATTGCTGTGCAAAAGGCAATAAACAGTCAGATTCCCTGTGATTAAAAACACAAGAGTTTCATTTCCCAAACACCAGGGCTACATTTTTGAGGGATAAATGCGTTACCTTGAGGCAATGTAATGCAGACACCAGACACACTCAATCGCTGCTCCAATCCCAAACTCTGAATCAGGCTGCAGTAACCTCTGCAGATGAGACATTACACCAGACTCTAAGACTGATCTGAGAATCAGAGAGGGTCTAGTTATGACCAAGGGTGGTGATATTGAAAATGAAACTGTACCTAGTTGGGTTTCCCTAAGACAGTATGACAGCGGATGTAAAGAAAGAGAGGAAGCTCCATTTTACATTAGTAACGAATGAGATGGCTTCACTCACTTCACAAAGATGTGCTGTGTCTCTTTATGTCACAGTGTCCTCCTGAAATTACGTAGAGTGTTAACCCTTTCCTCACTGCTCTGCTGGATACCACAGAACAGCTGCACAACCTATGGATCCAAATCATAAAGTTAATCCATTCCAGAACTTACAGCAAACATGACACCCCATGTGTCATATTTTTTGCGCCTTAGACATCAGCAATCACTATTGAAAGCTCAAGTCATTGTTTAATTCTGCATTTATCAAGTTTCACAATTCGTACCTGGCTTTTCTATTGGGTGTATGTACTCTCAATAATTCAGTGACGAACCTCTTTCTTTGACAGCACTTCAGTTGCAGTCTTCATTCCTCCTGCAGCAATTGCTTACTGACCAGCTGCTGGTCCTCCCCAGCCTTCCTTAGCACTGGAGAGAAATGTGGCATTAGAACACCAAATATGCATTTGATTTAGATTTTTCTTCTGTTCACTCACTTTGCATTTAGTTAATTGATAAATATAATGTATTAACATCTATTTTTGAAAGCATTTACTTTACAGCATTTTTTCACACCTGCCTAAAACTTTTGCACAGTACTGTGTGTGTGTGTGTATATATATAGCACTGGTATCTGGAATAGCACTGGTATCAGTGAATCAGACTAAAATCTATTTTAAGTGTTTCAAAAGAAACAAAGCTAAAACAATATGAATACAGTCCTCCCTGGCACCTTGTTTGACGAACCAGGCAAGTTGAATAGCTCCTGAGGTTTGCTCTCACCTTTCTCAAACTCCCTCCTCTTGAATTGAAAATCCTCCAGGTTACCACATTTAGGATGCACCTTGTACCGCACAGCTTTTAACCTGCACAAAAAGGTGTTCCAAACAATATATATATATTGCTTTAAAGACTTAGTAATAACTACGGCTTTAAAATTAGCAAAGAAACATTACCAAACTTTTTGTTTTTCAATACTTTATTTTCACTTATCTTGCCCCCATAACGTTTTGCTTGCAATTTTACATGTCTGTATACAAAGTCATATACAGTAGTTATCTACGTTAAGTACAGAACGCAAGATTGAGGTTGAATTGGGTCAAAATAAGAAAAACAAAATTGCTCTTCTACCTTCTCCCAACTATATGCACTTAAACTCAGTTACTTTTTCTGTAATGTGATGTGCTTCTACTATGGTACTATTTAAATTTGATATGTCTCCATACACGTTATTAACCTCCAGGGAAACAGCATCCAACCTCAATCAGAATCTTTGTTATGTGATTTTCTTTTTGGTAATTTTGATGTTTCGTGAACCATTGAAACATGCTTTTAACACATTGCAAACTGTAGCCATGTTGGCACTAGTTTCACCACTACTTAACAGTACACATCTTTGTTTCGAGTACGTTTGGGTCAAATGACAGTTGTACAGTGGCTCGCAAAAGTATTCACCCCCCCTTGGACTTTTCCACATTTTATTGTGTTACAACATGGAATCAAAATGGATTTTATTAGGTGTTTTTTGCCACTGATCAACACAAAAAAAGTCCATTATGTCAAAGTGAAAAAGAAAATGTCAGCTTCAACAACATTACTGCGGAGTTGATTCCAAACCCTCACAATTCTCTGTGTAAAAAAGTGCCTCCTATTTTCTGTTCTGAATGCCCCTTTGTCTAATCTCCATTTGTGACCCCTGGTCCTTGTTCCTTTTTTCAGGCTGAAAAAGTCCCTTGGGTCGACACTGTCAATACCTTTTAGAATTTTGAATGCTTGAATTAGGTCGCCACGTAGTCTTCTTTGTTCAAGACTGAACAGATTCAATTCTTTTAGCCTGTCTGCATATGACATGCCTTTCAAGCCCGGAATAATTCTGGTCGCTCTTCTTTGCACTCTTTCTAGAGCAGCAATATCTTTTTTATAGCGAGGTGACCAGAACTGCACACAATATTCAAGATGAGGTCTTACTAGTGCATTGTACAGTTTTAACATTACTTCCCTTGATTTAAATTCAACACTTTTCACAATGTATCTGAGCATCTTGTTAGCCTTTTTTATAGCTTCCCCACATTGTCTAGATGAATACATTTCTGAGTCAACAAAAACTCCTAGGTCTTTTTTTTTTTTTTTCCTAGGTCAATTTCAGTATGTCCCATATGATATTTATAATGTACATTTTTATTTCCTGCGTGCAGTACCTAACACAGAGGACAACATATTAAAGATACAAACGAGTGTACACACACAGATCATATAAGTCTAATTAATATAAATTTCCTTCACATATTATTAAACCACATTTTGAATGAAAGAAACAACTAATAAAACAAACAAACAAAAAAGCCAGTCAGTCCACGGGTCGCAGGCTGATGAGCTGATGAAAAACAAAGTCTGAAGGCAGTGACTGAATCGCGAGAGGACCACCTAGTGGTGAAAGAATGGAACGACACGCAGTACAGTCACGTTCAATAGAAATAAATAAATAAATAAATAAATAAATAAATACAACTCTTTAACTTTGTTTAAACTAGTACGGATCACTAAACTTTTAAAATAGTACTAAACCTAGGAAAAAATGTATTTTATTTGTAATGTAATGTATTTTATTTCATTCAACTTACGAAGCTAAATTAGTTCATTTTATAGGGTGATGCAAAACGTTTTCCCATAGCTGTAGGTGTAAAAGACTGCCAGACAGGCTCCATTGTACCCCCAGATGCGGATACAATAACTGAAGAATGTCTGAAGTTTCTATACAATTAGATTAACGGTTCTCTTAGATACCTGTAAAACTCTAGAATGTGCTGTGCATAGAGATGTACATAGGAATCCATAGTAGAAAAGTTCCATAATATCAAACAATCCCAAGTACACAGTTATGTATACACACAACATACACTTTATTTCCAAGTAATTTATAATTTGGGCCCAAAGTTGGTTCATGCTTTACTGCTTTAGCCCAAAAGCTGATCCTACTGAACAAAAGCAACAGACAAGGGTGTACTTGTTAACAGATTTAACATTTAACCAAACAGCAGCACTCTGAAACACAAATGATGTCTGCTAAACTGGAACTAAACCTTTACTTCCAACTGTAGGTACACAAACATAACAAAGAGTATAAAATATACATTGAGCTTGTAAGAAAACTACAAAAAGTACAAACCGGAACAGAAAACCTTAGAACAAATAGAAAGAATCATGTCATGGTTTTTTTGTTCATTTTTTTTTTATACAAAAAATAAATAAAAAAATGATATATTATATATTTTATATCTATCTATCTATCTATCTATCTCTCTATATCTCTCTATATATATATATATATATATATATATATATATCATATATAATAATCTATATATCTCTCTCTCTCTCTCTCTCTCTCTCCTCTCTCTCTCCACTCTCTCTCTCTCCCTCTCCTCTCTCTCCTCTCCTCCTCTCTCCTCTCCTCTCCTCCTCTCGTCTCTCAGAGCTATATATCTATATATATATATATATATATATATATATGCATCTGTGGATGGTGCTTCTTTTCCCTTTAGCTCCACTGCGATTCAATTTTTCCAAACCTGAAGTCCACCTTATCTGACGTAAAGCAAACTTTCACCTTTAATACAAAACAGAAAAAGTCATTAGATTAACACTGAAATCTGCATTGCCAGCTAATTAGAGTACATCCATGAACTTAACAGCACCTAAATCAGACTTCCATATAAAATGACACATTGAGAATGCAAGTAAGTGTACACAAAGGTTGCAAACAGGGAATCTTCTCATTGTAAAATAAACAGGTTTACTGATTTCTTTTTGTCTTTTGCTGCAAGAGGGGACTTTCCTATTAACCATTACTAGCCGACACGTCTGAAACCATAGTTTAATGTTCTTCCCATACGTACCTTCGGTTTACATGGACAGTGTCAATTTACTCTTCTTTTTTTTCTGAGAAGTAAAAAAAATAATAAAAACAAAACAAAAACACAGTTATTCTGCTTACATAAGCCATACACAATGCTAAACTGTTTATACAAACTTTTCCCATTTATTAACTCAACAAGGATGGTCAGCAAACAGGTGCTGGACACAATGTGTGGCTTGTTCATACCCACCAAATATGTACTATATATATAAAAATAAAAATATACACTATTTATATCTGTTGCCTGGCAGGAAACTTGGAGGGACGGACAGCCCACGGCTTAATATTTCCTCTTAAAGGGGCACACTGTCCAGTAGGACAGTGTGTTGGGAGACTTCAATAGCTACAGACTCCAACTGTGAGATGTTGATGGAGTTGTAATTTAAACTAAACTAAGGGGACAGTGAAATGGACACCACATATAATTATGGCTCAGACAATGGATTTTACACCTTAAAAGACAACCTGAACATCTTAAATCTAACAAGCCACAAAACTTAAAACACAGTTATGCCAAGGCAGGGATCCTTCGCTCCTTACCTTTGCTGACAGAGACTGTGTTAATACAGGGCTGTTACCAGTCGAGCAGGGTGTGCCCAGACTGAACCCAAGAGCAGGCCGGAAAGGGGTATTCTTAAATTTTTTCTTCTTGTATTTCATGGACTTCTTTTCTACAATTGACAAAAATAATAACAACAACAATGACGGAAAAACAGGGCTGTTCACAAGTAGTGTAGCTGTTGTCTTTTTACAACTGAGCCCAATATTAAATTTAAATTATCATTTGATCCTATTATGCCTCAAAAAAATATCCCACGAGGACCACCACTTGGATCGTATTGCAGCCTGCATACAGCTAAACATATTGTATTGTTACGTTTGGTGTATCAGCACATCCCTATTCACAAGTCCTTGAATTCAAACGGTTTATTTACTGAAAGAACAGTTCCGATGTGTTTTCTTTTCTTTAACAGTTTTCAGTTTTTTACATTAATTACTGTTAAGTAACCAATCACGATTAAGTAACCAATCATAATGGGCAAAGGTAAAAGATGAACCCTACATAATGCACACCAGCAAGTGCCCCTGTAATTTCACCCAGCAGTAAGGACACCAGGCAGAGTAATGGTCTCTTGAAGATAGAAAGATGGACTCTTGTGATTGTACACTTACTTTTCTCCTGCTTTTCTCCCTTTACTAAAATAGGGCTTGGCTTTGCACTTGATGGGGAGACAGATTTGCTGTCCTCGCTCGCCAGCCTCAGCTTTTTAACCAGCTTTGATTTCTTCTTTTCTCTCTTTGCCCCTGCAGCAGCAGTGCCTGCAGGTAGTTTTCTCTTCCTCTCCTCAGATGAAGACTGCTCCGATTCAGCCATCCTTGATGCTCTCTTTCCTCCAGTAATTTTTTGTTTCTTTCCTCCACTGACTTTGATGGCCGTGGTGGCTTCCCCGTCCTCAGCGTCACTGTCAGAGGTCTCTGGTGACTCGTTGACTGCAATGGAAAGCAGCTGCTGGACTGTCTTCCCCACAGCAGTCTCTTTAGTATTGCCCCCAGTAGGTTTGGGACTTTTAGGTGCTGCCTTGGCTTTTGTTTTCCTCTCAGCTTTCACTGCCAGTGCTCCTTTCTCTGCTCCTTTTTGGCTTGTCTTCTGTGCCGAGTGGCTTACAGTAGAGGTTGACATTGTCGTGGCTTCTTCCTCGGAAGAGTCACTGTCTGCGAAAAACAATTTTGCAACATGCGAATAAAAAGAAAATCAAGAAATATCAACTATCAAGCTTTACAATATAAGATACAGTTCCCTGTATACAATATATAATATACAAACCCAGTAAAGCGCAAGATACAGTTAATACAAAGAGAGGTCACATTTCAATGCACGGCAAACTTGGAGGTAGAAGATGGGCATTTATTCTTCCGCAGACAATTTCCCTCTCAATCCAGTAGCAGCCCAGCCACATGACGAGTGTCTAAATTATGGCACCAATAAAAATGACTAAAGCCTCTACGTCTTGTATATTCCTACACTGATTAATTAGGTATAAGAGGTTTTGCAGCAAACATGATTATCTCAAGTCAGAACCTATGGAGGGTTTGTAGACTGGCGATGTTAAACACCATTGTCTAATTACCTGAGTCACTGTCCTCCTCCTGTGCTTGGCTCTTCTGATTGGTGTTTGCAGGAGTTTTCACTGAAACAAACAGTTAGCAGCATGGCCCAAATTAGAAAATCACTAGAAGACACTGTTCATTTTCATGTAACTGCCACATCCATCTTTACATCTAAATAGAATTGTCTTCCTTTTACAGCCAAAAAAAAGAAGAAATTGAATAAGGCATTTTGTATTTATTAAAAGAAGACAATTACAAGACCTGGCCTTTTTTGTATGGAATAAGAAGGTGTTTTCCCCACCCTGCAATGTTTCTGTGTACCTGTAGGCGTGCGAGTCGGCTCTCTGCGCTTCTCCAGATCCGTGTCTCTGCCGTGGCTCTCAGAGCGATCCTCCTGCGCTGGAGTGCCCGCTGGCTTCACGGGAGTCTTGTTCCTGCTCGATGCAGGCATCACGGTGCCTTTGTGCCCGAGCTTCAGGGGGCATGGGTTCAAGGAACACTTTTTCTGCTGCACTACTTTGGCAACCAGGGCCTTCTGTGCTTGAAGGGACTAAACACGTATTTCATTAGTACTAGAACTATAATCAATAAAAAACAAAGTCCACAAAATCTTTACCATAAATTTAACTGCAAAAACAACAGTTTCACTCACTGACCCCCCCCCCCCCCCCCCCCCCATTTAACATTACCAGTATAACTTATTTTATTTTAGTATAATTTATTCCCCCCTCAGTAATTCCATTTAATACAATATACAAATGGTCATACTCAGAATAGAACACCATCTACACCAGGGGGTCCAGAGTATAAAGGGTTAAATGGGCTGTTACTGTCGAACCATGTTTTGGACAGTTTACAGACAGTACCTCACTCAGTCTGTAGTATGGTGTACGTATCCTTTAACAAGATAGGAAAACCAAAAGAGCAACTGTCCTAGTGTGAGTATTCACCAGAGCAGGGCCATTGCTGTAGGCTGTCTTCTATACCTGTGCTGGGTCTTCGTCGCTGGAATCGTCAGTGCTCTCACTCTCACAAGTCTTTGTCTTGGAAATCGTGGGCACAGCTAACCGCTTCGGGGTAGCATCTGGATAAAAAGAAAACAGAGCTTCACTGGGTCAAACGTCATTTACTGCGCATCTGTGGTACGACAGAAACTTAAGCTATTGTTAGATGTAGTGCATTTTTTATTGAGATATATACATTTTATACTAAACAAGTGTATGCATTTCTATAAAGCAAGGGCAACATAGACTATGTTGTAATGGCATTCACTGTAATGGCATTCTAGGCTGTATTGGTACAGTACCAGGTTTCTGCTGTAGCTTTACTACTGGTTTGACTGGTGTGCGCGCCTCCTCCTTGCTCTCTGATGAATCGCTGCTCTCATCCTCTTCCTTTCCAATCCCTGCCTTTGGGGTTACTTTGGCCTGGCTGGATGTGGCTTTTCCAGGCTGGGCCAGAGCTGAAACCTTCCCTGGGGTTGGCTTTGCTGCCCCTGGCTTGACAGGAGTGCCCTTGGTGAGTGTTTTCAAAGGAGTTTTAGAAACAGAGGTGGTTGCCTTTACAATAGATGCTTTCTGTGAATAAGAAGTTTATATTATACATTACGAATCACTGTCAACCATTTAGGGGGGAAGCAACATCTGGCTGATATAATGTAATAATCTCTAAACCTCATTTACTCACTGTAACAGGGCGAGGATCCCTGTACGTTTGTTTATGTTTAGAACAGGGTTCCCCCGCCCCTGTGTTGTATTTTGTTTTTGTGTATTTGTGTATTTGTATATTTGACGGCTAAGCAGTGTGTACTGTTTTTATTTATTTCAATGTGTTTTGGCAGAGGCAAGGTTGGCAGCTCGTCCTCTGCCAGTAATCAATAAACTTGTGCAGATTGTGGCCGAGGGGTAGTAGAATAATTACCAGCTAGTTAACTCCCTCGGCCGGTATATAAGCCTGCAGCTCTCGGCACTCGGGTGGGTGTTTGGAGGAGGAACGGGAGAGCCAGAGGAGAGAAACGAAACTGAAACTAAAAATATATAGGAACAGTGAGGGCAATTGCCCAGCCTGACCTGTGTTTTTGTGTATGGGATTTGTTTTATTTAAAACCTTTCTTTTCGCTCTGTGAACAGTGTTTTCTGTTTAGATATTTTATTTATTTTTGTTATTTAAATAAACGATGCACAGCGTCTTTTTGCCCTGCAGTACTGCCTGTCTGTTTGATTCCAGCATTCTGGCCTGATGTCACCACTCAGTCCATCCTGTCACACTCACTACCTCATATGCATTATCATTCTTATACAAGACCCCCATATCACAGTTAATATGTCAGATTTTTTTGAATACCAATTAGTGAGGAGGAGTTGTACTCAGGTAACCATCACATTGAACAGCAATGTGGCACACGTAAGGTTTATGAATTGCTTAATCATTGAATACATTTTAAAGGCTTTAACACCCACCCAAGCACCCCCATGCTTATACCTCTTTATATAAGAGTCTTTGTACCTGAAGAGGTTTCCTTGGGGCTTCCTCTTCCTCACTGGAGTCGTCACTGTCACTGTCGGATTCGGAGGCTGCAGGTTTGGACGCAGCAGCAGACAGGCTCTGTTTTGGAGTTGCTGCAGTAATCTTGAGAGCTAAAGGAGGAATCAGTGAGGTCCATTAGGCTGCTTTATTGCGAGAAGCAGTTATACCAAGTGTCATTTGCAGGTCAAATGCCCATGCAAAGTTTCATGAAATCTGAGGCAACTGGTTCGTAAACATAAGCCTTCATAAGCTCAAACAATCGCAAGCTAGAACTGATGAATAAAAATCAGCCAATCAATACTTTGCATTGACGAAAGCAACCAATCCTGTACCTGCAACTGCCGAAAGCCAGTCGACTGGAGCACAGACACAGCATCTTTCAACAAAGAGAGATGCAGACAGTTCAGTAATATTGCTCCATTCATATATATATTTCCAGGAGAGAAAGGCTTTGGCTGAAGGTAAAAACATGGCGAGTTAGGAGGCATTTTAGAGTGGTGTTTAATGAGAGATTGTGTTGGTAGTTCAGATTCCATCGTACACAGACTGTTCAGTAATTGCACCTTCGGCTCAGGATGCATAACTCCCGTCGCGGTCAACTTTCACATGGTAGAGCTATCATTGATTGGCACTACTGCTTAATTAGATCCATGCCTACAAATATTAAAACGGAATGTATACCTGGCTTCAGTGGAGTTTCAGCAGCATGGGGCTTTTCCTTCTCCTCCTCACTCTCTGAAGAGCCACTACTGCCACTCTCTGAACTCTCCTTCTTCCCCACTGCAGTAGTCTTTGAGCTGGCTTTGACCTGGCTTGGAGCTGGCTTGGGGGATTTTCCTGGGGTTGGAGAAGAAGCCTTCCCCAAAATATGGAATTTATTGACTTGCTTTGCTGGTGTTCCTGCCAGTGAATTTGCTATTGGCACCCTGACTGCTGCCTGCAACACAAACCAAGCTTGCAATTAATATGGTGAGGTAAAGAACTGGGATACTGCTGAAACCTGGATGATTAAGCACAGCACCTTCCAAACAGATCAGAGTTTGGATTGCAATGTTGCAACACTAACCCAATTCGCAGTCAACTGATCTGCACACTTGTAACTTTTGTCTGTTCCCCAAATAACTGCACAGCAAACAAACTTCAGTGACTATGGATCACCATGAAAAAAAAGCAACACACATTGCTCGTAACAACTGGCCTAAAAAATGCCTTAAATAAAAGGATCTGTTTGTGTAATAAAAATATGGTTACCATATGGAAGTGTGAACAGGATGGCTTTGCAGGGGTGACGTCAGACCAGAAATAGACTCCAAACACTGATAAATGGCGGTGAGTTTATTGTAAATAATAATAATAAAACAAAAGATTTAAACAAAACACACGACTGAAAATAAAGGGCGCGTTGGCCAAAGTAAATAGAGAGACAAACAAACAAACAAAGTGGACGAACCCAACAAGTACTGTATTTGTTTATATTTAATCTTTATATTTAAAATTACTCTCCTCTCTCTCACCTGTTCTCCACTTCCCGAACACAAAGCTTTTATGCAGCTGTACCGAGATTCGATTGCTAACAAGTCAATCAATTGGAGTCTCGGTACAACTGCATCTGAATTAATAAAAGTGCAATTCCCCATGCTCACATATTACCTGCACGTGAAGTGTTGTGCCTAAATACAAATATACATTTTAAACACTTGTGCTCATAACCCATATTTGTATCCCGTGTATTTTATACATAAACACCAACATTAACAGACTACAGACAACATACAACACTTAATAAAACAAAGGGGCAGAAAGAAAGGAAGTTAGTCAGATAATGAAGGAATTTTTTTTTTCTTTTCTTTTAAGAGCAACATGGCCAATCTGAGTCAGTATAACATCCTCAAGATCAGGGGTGTCAAACTCCAATCCTTCATTCCAACTTAAGCTCTCAATTAGCATCATTGATCAAAGTACTTGTTCAATTGGACATTTCATATTTTTTAAGGTCTTTTACAGTTGACGATTTAAAAAATGCACATGATTCAAGGTACACAAAACTATGAAACATTTTGAGACCAGGAGAAGTGTTACATTTGTCCAAGTAATCAAATCATTAGACCAATTCAGTAATTGAGAGCTCGGGTGGAACAAAAACCAGAAAACACTGCGGCCCTCCAGGAACTGAGTTTGACACCCCTGCTCAAAATACACTCCACTCTGGGATTTCAGATCAAGTACCTGATGAATTACAAGAACTGTAACCAACCTTTTAAAAACCCATCTTCTTTTCTAGTGTTATAGCTAGCAATATAAAATCCCTTGTCCCCTTTTGTTATGCTCAAGATATAATACATACAGGTCAGTGACACCAGACTGGCTAAAACCTTGCAAAGAGATTGTTACTTGCCTGTGCAGGTGGCTGCGCCTCCTCACTCTCTGAAGACTCACTGCTGTCACTCTTGGAGCTCTCCTCTTCCTTCTTCCCCACTGCAGCAGGCTTGGCTGTGACCTGGCTTGGATGTGTCCTGGTAGATCGACCCAGGGCTGCAGAAGAAACTTTTCCCGGGGCAGCCTTTGCAATGACTTGCTTCCCAGTTAGTCCAGACACTTGATTTGCCTTCGGCTTGATGAAGGCTTTCTACAACATAAACCAATTGAATATGGCTTCAAAGAACAATACAACAGAGTACAAAACACAGGAATATTCTTCTTGGTTTTAAACAGGTTATTTCGAGATCAGGAAGACACTGACAGATTTTGGGAGGTAGCAAAAAAAGTAGCCATGAGAACAAGATTATTTAATACAGTTTATTTGATTATAAATACAATTAAGGCACTAAGTATTACTTAAGATAACTTAGTACAGACTATAGTACAATTAAGTTATAGCGTTGGTCAAATGTTGAAGTAATTCAAAACTACCAGTGAAATACTATGACAAAGTGTCTGGAATTAAAATATCTTCGGGGGTCTGATTTGACTATCATGGTTGCAAATATTTATGAACTTGTATTTTATGCCCATTGCACCTTGTTATATTGTCCTTTGAAGCCATTTACCTTTTAAAGTAACAACGGGAAAAAGAGCTTCCCACACACCTGTACTGTTGCCTCTTCTTCACTCTCTGACGAATCACTGCTCTCGTTCTCTGAACTTCCTGTCTCCTTCTCTTTCCCAGCTGTGACCTTCCCTGGTGCTGACTTGACCTGAGAAGCTGTGCCTGAGGCCAAGGTCGCCGTGGCAACCTTTCCCGGAGTGGTGCTGGCCTGCACTGCTTTAGGAAGGGGTCCCTTTTCCACTGACGTTACCTAGGAAACATTTTTGGGTTAAACCAATAAAGACGTTTTAATACTGCACATTGGTAATACATCAGCCATTAAGTTTAGAATCTTGGAATTACCTACCAGGTAAAACCTGCTGTGTTGGGTATAGCTGCCTAATTATAACAGTCTAACCTGGGATTTTTTCTTTGCTTCTTGCTCGGAGTCTGAATCCTCACTGTTGCTTTCAGCCTTAGAAACTGGAGCTGCTACAACAAAAAGGAAAACAAACTAGCAAGTGTAAATAACAAAGCATGTATTTAAATACATCCCTAGCAAATACAGAGCCAGAAGTATCATAAAAAAGTACACTGCCATGACTACAATCCACCATGCAGTAGCTACACGTTGAAATGTATGCGTGACACAATGAGGAGTTATTCCATATATACTCAGATACAGATACTCTCAATAAATTGTGGTAAATAATGTCTGAACCTACTTTATAATTGTATAAGCAGGTCTTTAGGTAAAACACACTGTACATACAGGGATTTCACTTTCCCACCAACAAACAAAATGCTTTATTCATGTACCAGGTTTCTGTGGTGGTTTCACAGCTGGCGTCTTTTCTTCCTTGCTCTCCGACGAGTCACTCTCAGAGCTCTCCTCCTTCTTTGGAGTCTTAGACTGTTTAGTAGTGGAAGGCACAGGCTTGCTGGGGGCTGGGCTTGATACCTTTGCTGGGGTGGCCTTGTTTAGGATGAGCTTTGAGGCAGCAAGGTTGGCTTGGAAAACTTTTCCTGGAGTGGCTTTGGCAGGAATTGCTGCCGGTTTTACCTACAAAAGATAAGGTGTAAGAATTCTAGGAATACAGCCAAAAATACAATTAGCATTTATTTAAAGACTTTTCTTCAGATGCCTTCTTGTCCCGATTAACCAATCACTGCTTCTCTTGTTACTCACAGGTTTGCCACACAGTTGCTATGGTTACCCTTACATGATGCATTAAATTTTAAATACTACACAATATTATCTTGAAAACTGAAATGAAAAATGCATGTTCAACTTGAACCACATACTGACTGACAATGTGAAAAAAGCAACATACTGGATAATTTTACTAACCCTATGGTCGTTTCAATGTATGCAAATAAATGGGATAAACAAATAAAATCAACAAATCTTTTATTTTATTTTATTTTTTTTGGAAAATGTACTAAACAAAAAAGTAGGTATTAACAGGTTACAATTTTATTTTACCATTCTTACACGCTGTAGATTTCAAAACCACTATCTAAACTGATTGTATTCAACAGTTAATACCAGAACATTGTAAAAATATCATTGACAATGCTCACAGTGGAAAACATAAAACAATAGTCAAAGCATTCCCACCACATTTAGTAATTTTGACATTTCAGATCAAGGTCTGCTACGATGGGGCAACATAATTCAAAACATGCAAGTATGAAACCACTGTAGCCATTTCCCAAAGTGAATTGTTCCGAAATGCAATTAAAAACACGTGTAAGTATGTTGTTACCGGGGCAGGTTTTTTCCCTGGTTCTTCCTCTGTGGAGTCCGAGTCTTCCTCGCTGCTGCTCTGGAGTATCTTTTCCAAGACAGCAGGGCCTGGAGACTTCCTTCCCTTAGCCAAGCCTGCAGACTCCCCTACTGCCTTACTGGCTGCCAGAGCAATGAAAAACAGCTCATAATATATTCCTGTGCCATCAGCTTAGATCAAAGAATACAGCAGCAACTGAAAACACGGGCCTCAAACAAAAACATGTTACAATGGAAAATGAACTGGAAACATATATTTACATGTATAATTAAAATATGCAGGTGAAAGAGATGACTTTTTACACCAACTTCGAAGATTTCTATACTGGGAAAACATTTCCAGCAGGGCCCTATGACTCTTAAAGGCCTGAAACATGGTGTATATACAATTTGTATGAGTAGTAGACAATTTGGGTATCACTAATTTTCTGCAGGGCTCCAACTAGAAATGTACTGTTTGCTAAAGATGTAGCTCTAATCACAGTTCAGAATCACTCCAGTGGTCTTGCTGCACAGACCATGGGTCCCACAGCACAGGCACCAGGATGCAACACTTTAGAAAATAGGTACCAAAACTGAACACTCCCTAATGTAAATTGCACGCAAGGCAAAAATCATTTTTGTTATTCTTATAATATTTTATAGAACACACCAAAAACGCTCTTATATTTTCAACATCAGAAAGTAACAACCTGCAATATATTGTAAAGCTGTATGGGGCACTGTGCCCTTTTAATATGTGTTTTTCACAGACAGAAATCAGGCTGTTTCAGTCTTCATGGCAACAGTATAGATCAGTAAGCAGTCCAAGTTACCCTTTGCCTGGGTTTTGCTTGCATCCTCCTGGACCGAGCTCTCACTGCTGCTGGCAGGATCGGATAGGCGAGGCTTCTTGCATGGAGAAACACTATTCACTTGGTTTAACTTTCTCTTTTTCAAATGTTCTGGGGCTCTAGAATGCAAAAATAAATAAATAAATAAAACATGCAGTTTATATTTAAACATCACGAAACAGGAATAAGAAGCACTTTTTAGTTAACACATGTAAGAGAAATATTATAGAAAATTGGATTTGCCTGCCATGGAAGAGTACTGTAATCTTGCTCCCATAACCTTGTACGCTTTGCTTAAGATAAAGTTTTGCCTACATTGCAGTTGCAGCTGTGAGACAATGGATAATAAGATGAGCCAGACTTATCTTTCTTTTTTTGCTATACACACAAAACAGCCATTCTGTTATTTGCTTGCTTAGCTATATCCTATGTATGCATAGTTATAAATTGTTTCCCTTATATGCTAATATCTGAATCATCATTGGCTAGCCTTCTGCCTTACTGATAGTTTTAAGGTATATAAGAAACTGATCCAACTCTGTATGTTGGAACACTACTCGATGATTATCTAGCACCCTGTGTGTTGAGAGTGTTCAGTTTGCAAACTTAATAAATGAAGGCCTGTGTGTTTGGAACTCGCAGTCTCTCTTCCTTTATTAGAATTTCCACGACAATTCTTGGCGACGAGGATGGGATGGCTAGCTCTGTTTTCCAATCGCTCCCGGGGTCTTTGAGGTTAACCGTGCACGGGGGCTGCTTAGGAGTGGCTCAGGGAACCACACTCTGAAATAATTTCAGAGGAGAAGGACCCACCTTGAACCCGGCTGGGAGCATCAGTGGACGGATAGGCCATCCCGAACAAAGACAAAGGGTGAGACTGGTGTTCTTCATACATAAAATAGACCAATTGGTTCAGGTTCTGGGAACCTGGTAAAACGCGTTCTGGGAACGGGCTGCGCAAATAGAGTTCTGGGAACTCTATTGTCTAGAGGACAAAATTAAGATAGACCAATTAGTTCAGGTTCTGGGAACCTGGTAAAACCTGTTCTGGGAACGGGCTGCGCAGAAAAGTTTTGGGAACTCTGTTGGCTAATAGACATAGAAATCCTGATCCGGAAACAGGTAAATTAAGTGATTTGACTGATCTATGAATAATACTAATAAGTAATTACAAATGAAACTAGTTAAAAAGACATTGTATGAAATACCGAATATTGAACCAAAAACAACAACCGAAAAAATTAAGTGCACAGTTTTGGAAAAAAAAAAAAAAAAAAGTCATACTACTAGTGTAGTTGATTAATATACTTAGCGCACTGTTGAATGGTAATTAAGAAAAGTTATATTTCTGTGCAACTGGTACAAATAAAAATAGGCAGTGATATAGTGTGTACGACAGATAACCGTGTGAATGAGCGAGTGACCATGTGTGTGTGTGTGTGGACGTGGGTTTGATTACAATGGGGTCAAGTAATAGTAAAAAAAAAGAGGTCTGTCTCCTTGACCCGCTGGTTGGACCGGGACGAACAATGGTTGATAAATGGGGTCACGGTGTTGTAGACCAGGTTGTTTTTTGGCACAAAATAACTGATCCCTGAGTGAAAGGAAGTTACAAGAATGTAGAGAAAAGTTAGAGTTTGAGAAGACAGAGAAAGAGAAAAAGACTGGGATAGTTATAGGAAATTGGAACGAGAAACAGAAAGACAAACAGCACTGCAAGCTAAAAGCATAATGGTAAAAGCAAGTCAGAAAGATAGTACTGAGGAAGTGAAAAAAAAAAGAAAAAAGACAGAGAAATAGATATTGCGACGTATTGTGTTTCTGTTTCCACAGCCCCTGCTCCTCAGCCTGACCGACCCATCCGGGTCCGCCACCCGTACCTCCGTGTCTGATATCCACCACAAGCAACCCGACATGTTTCCAAGGCGGTTCCCGATGGACTTGAGCCCCTTGGTCGCCCCCTGGACTGAGCTTCTTATCATCGCCAGAATCCCCTGAGACATCAGGATCTTCCAGCACGCTCACTACACGGTCGGGACCAAAAAGCAATCCTAACAACGGCATTATCATGCTCCCCCCCCCCCCCCCCCCCCCCCCCCCCCGCACTGGCTGTCAGAGGTCCTGATTCAGCGCACCTGGAGACAAGATGATATTAAAGACATTGCTACAAAGATTGGAGACGTGCTTTAGCAAACACAGCGGACTCCAACCAGGCACCGATGAATATAACAGTCTGCTAAAAGCAGCCATAATAAACTGACTTGTACCTGCCCTGAATAAACAGGTACGGATGACATGCATTGGATGGGAGACGGCTCCCCTCATTCAGATTATTGAACATTGCAAGCACGCTGAAAGTCAACAACGGAAGCAAGAGAGCAATCAAAAGACAAAAGCCGAAAAAGGAGTAAAATTGCAAGCAGCTCAGCTGGCTTATTGTCAGGGCGAAGGACCAACCCAAGGCGGATACCGACACGGATGGGGCGGGCGTGGTGGGAGAGGTCGGGGAGAGGGAAGCAGAGGCGGTGGCAACAGAAACTTTCAGAGCCAGAATAAAGACACTAGTTGCTGTAATTGTGGCCAGGAAGGACATTTTGCTAGAGATTGTCAGAAACACCAGCAAACCAACGGGAGTAACTGGCAGAGCGCTCCCCCACCACAAGTATCATTATACAGAACAGAAACCAGAATGAAGCGAGGCAGGGACAGCTGACAGCGAACAAGCAGTACGTGTTTACTTTTTCTAAACCACAAGAAGCCCCCACCGTTGATCTCTTCGTGAATGGCGAGTCATTTGAATTCTTAATTGATACTGGTGCTGCAATGTCTGTCATAAATGCTAGAACTATGCATAACCCAATGATATCAAATGAATCAGTAAAACAGTGGGAGCCTCGGGGGTAGTATTGAGGGAGAAAGTTATGATGCCTTAACTGATACAATATGAAGGGAAAACGTTTATGCATCGGTTTATTTTCTCTGAGTGCTGCCCTTGTAACCTAGCGGGGCGAGATCTACTATGTAAATTAAATTGTGAAATTGAATGTGAGCAAAATTAGTTACCGTTTCGTGTCCCTTGATGATGGCCCAAATGATTGAGACCCGTAGTTGGTTCTATTCATGGGATATATAAAACGGAAGCGAACAAATTGAGGAATTATTTAAATTGGCTCGACAACATTGGGGTCACGAAACTGGGTTTATATTACCTTATGCCTTACATTGCACTTCCCTGTACTCACCTTTATCAAGAGATTATGATTTTGAGAAAAAGTGGTTAGCACAACCTCCATTTAACTAAACGATTACGTGCACACCCTTGTATATAGGTTTACGCTTTTGTGTTGCAGCCATTAAACTAAATAGCGATCAGTTTTTACTTTCCCACACAACTGACTCAGTGCCACATATAAGCGTAGCAAAAACAGATGACGTAGAGTGGAACGATACTGGTGTCTGGCTATGTTGCAGGTGACTGGCAAAGTGAAGATGGGTTCAAATTCTCCCCCAGTGCTCGTGCTGTTTGCGCTCCTTTCTTTTGGGTCGCGCCTGTCCAACTGGAATTCATGGGGCAGAGAATCGAGATGTGCCCCCTGGGGAGGCACTGGGAGTCACGTTTTCACCCTTGCTGATCGGCCTCCCCGATTCTCTATCGGCAAAAGATAAGTATGACATTGGCCTTATGAAAGGGGCAGAGCCCCTAACAGTCACACCGGAAAGTACACACTGGCCTAGCCGCACCCAGTATCCTCTCAGCAAGGAAGCAGAGGAAGGCACTGCTCCTGTGCATGCGTCTTTGGTCTCTAGAGGAGCCATTGTACCCTGCCCAGACTCGCCTTGCAACACCCCGATTCTCCCGGTCCGCAAAGCCTCGGGAGAATGGCGCTTTGTTCAAGACCTCAGATAAGTAATTGACATGATACATGAAAGGACCCCTATTGTGCCAAACCCAGTTACTGTTTTGTCAGCTGTTCCCCCAAGTGCAAAGTGGTTTACTGTTATTGATTTAGCAAATGCATTCTTCAGCATCCCTGTTGCAAGGGACTCACAGTTTTGTTTGCTTTGACCTTTATGGGGAAACAATGGACCTGGAGTTATGCCTCAAGGGTTCACTGAGTCACCAGCCGTCTTTTCTACCGCTTTGGCACAGAATCTGGAAGGTTTTGTTCCCCCTGGTGGAAGCAAACTCATACAGTATGTGGATGATTTGCTTTTATGTTCTGAAACTCAGCACGCGTGCAAAACTGATACAAGAGCTCTTTTAGAGTATCTCGTTCATAATGGCCATAAGGTATCAAAAAAATTAAAAAGCTGCAGCTCGTGTCACCATCTGTAAAATACCTGGGACACGATATTACACTGGAAGGCAGGAAATTGAGCCTGGAGCGTGTCACTGCAATTCTGACACTGCCCCAGCCTGACGTTGCTAGATATGGCTGGCTACTGCAGAGCTTCAAGATTATGCTGAAGTAACACAGCCCCTAGCTGACTTGATACATAGCCATAAGATGACTAAGAAAGATACAATTGACTGGATTCCTGACAGACTGACTGCCCTAAAAAAAAAAAAAAACTTAAACAGCTCTTGTCTTCTCCGCCCTGTCTTGAGTTACCCGATCACTCTAAACCTTTTAACCTGTTTGTTTGTGTAAAGGGAGGATTCATGTCGGCAGTACTGACACAAGAGCACGGGAGGAGAACAACGTCCTGTGGCTTTTTACTCTAAGCGCCTTGATAATGTAGCCCGAGGGCGGTGGCTGCTGCCACTGAAGCTGTGCTGGCTAGTGCTGACCTAGTTGCAATGTGTCCTCTAACTGTACATGTTCCTCATGGAGTACATGCTCTCATTTCACAGGCCAAGGCAGCACATCTGACTCCAGCTCATCTACTACATTACCAGAATGTATTAATGACCATATCACATGTTGTGCTAAAACGCTGTACTGTGCTTAACCCTGCTACACTTCTTCCTACAGAAGCCGATGGAGAGCCTCACAATTGCATCGCCTTAGTAGAACAGGTCTGCAAGCCACGACCCGATCTTACTGATGTGCCCCTGTTGAACGTGCCAGGCACACACTAACGCTTCTGATCCTGTCTCTCAACGGAATGCTGTTGCAGATGCTGCTGCTAAAGCAGTGGCCGCATCAACTCAGGCCCCTGTGCTCCATGGTATCATTACCTGCCTTAACTGAATCTGTATTTTCTTTACAGGACATAGCTGACTTACAACACAGTGTGGGTCCAGCCGAGATAGCTCTGTGGAAAAACAAATGCTCTTATGAGTCTACTCATAAGATTTGGAGAGGATCCACCGTTCATGTTTCCTTTATGTAGCTAAGTTGGCACACGGCCAAGACCATGTGTCAAAGGGAGGGGTGGTGAATGTCGTTAACAATTTTTTGTTTGCTCCAGGTTTTTAAACATATGCTAACCAATTTTGTGCTAAATGTGTGATTTGTGTGACCAACAATGTAGCCCGCAGCACGCCTAAGTCCGTGTCCGCTCATCCGAGGCCTGAGGGCCCCTTTGAACATGTTATGATGGATTTTATTGAATTGACACCTTGCCAAGGTTACAAGTACTGCCTTGTGATAATTGATGCCTTTTTAAATGGATTGAAGCATTTCCCTGCAGACATGCCACAGCTATGGCAGTAGCAAAAAGCCTAATGAGAGAGATTATACCCCGGGTGGGGTCTGCCATCTAAATTGACATCTGACAATGGTTCTCATTTTGTGAACAGTGTGGTACAGAACATTTCTGAAAGCCTACAAATTGATTTACGCACACACTGTAGCTACCACCCCGAAAGCGGAGGCTTGGTGGAGAGAGTGAACCAAACAATAAAAACTAAACTAAGCTCATGGCTGAAACAGGGCTCTTCTGGGTTACAGTATTGCCACTGGCCCTGATGTACATGCACGGACGCACGCACAGTACTACCGGGCTAGCACCCCATGAAGTATTGACGGTATGCCCAATGCGGATGCTGAACACACCTTTTCCTCAAAATAGGCTCACCCTAATGGGATGTGAAAATGAAATGGTAAAATATTGTGCTTCTCTTAACAATGTTCTGAAGTCTAGTTTTCCCAGGGTAAAAGCCGCCCTACCGGAACCGAAGGAAGGGGCGCTCCACAGGCTCCTGCCAGGGGACCTCCGCCGGAAGCACTGCCATCAACAACACTGGACAAGTCCGTTCCAGGTGCTCCTGACAACACAGACAGCGGTGAAAGTCGCTGAACGATCAACGTGGGTCCACACCAGCCATTGAAGAAAAGTGCCCTATAGCCCGGAGGGAGATGTATCACCCCCTGGAATAACGTTGACGGCTCAGATGGCCTTGGGACAGTCAGCTTTGGACCCCCAGAGTCCTGACTTATTTTTCTTGGCAGCATATTAACTGTGTCTCTCACCTGGCTCTTAACTGAACTTAAAGATAATTAAAAGAGCTAGATATTACAAACCGCAGCCACACTGAAAATCACACAGAACTCAGAACAAAAAGAGAAAAAAAAAAAATCTGCAAGCGGGATACGTTGGGTTGTCACTTTGTCATGTTACACTATATGTTAAACTTTGTAAACCTTGCTTAACTTATAGTAATATGTGTTTGCTTGGGTATACAATGTGTTAAATTGTTTTGTTAAAACTACTGATGCAGTACTTAACTTACCACTCTAAATGCCTGTAGAAAACCATGACAATCCATTTTCTGAAATCATATTGTAATGTTGAGACATAGTCTCAAAAGGGAGGGAATGTAAGAGAAATATTATAGAAAACTGGATTTGCCTGCCATGGAAGAGTACTGTAATCTTGCTCCCATAACCTTGGACGCTTTGCTTACGATAAAGTTTTGCCTACATTGCAGCTGCAGCTGTGAGACAATGGATAACAAGATGAGCCAGACTTCTTTCTTTTTTTGCTATACACACAAAACAGCCATTCTGTTATTTGCTTGCTTAGCTATATCCTACATATGCATAGTTATAAATTGTTTCCCTTATATGCTAATATCTGAATCATCATTGGCTAGCCTTCTGCCTTACTAATAGTTTTAAGGTATATAAGAAACTGATCCAACTCTGTATGTTGGAACATTACTCGATGATTATCTAGCACCTTGTGTGCTGAGAGTGTTCACAGTTTGCGAACTTAATAAATAAAGGCCTGTGTGTTTGGAACTTGCAGTCTCTCTTCCTTTATTAGAATTTCCACCACACACCATCCCCCATCAGCTGTCAAGTAAGACGGACACCAACTTGCAGCAGGGAGATGCAACTTTTCTATATTACGCAATGAATAACATAATTTGCATAACAAATGAATGTCATGTTAGGTACATATATATTGCATACTGTGCGTGCATTACATATGTCAAGTGTTGACAATTTGGCCTACAACCCCTATACACTGCAACACCTAACAGCTATCGTCAAGTTCATATATAATTGCATTTGCAAATGTATAATGTTGATAATAGACTAGATTCGCGTTGATGTTTCAGGTGTTTTAAACCGCTGAAGCTATTCTGCTGCTAAACCGAGTCTCAAAAAGGTCACTGTGATTCAGTGGTGTTGCTAGGGGTTGTTTTAGCGGTTTGAACATCCCCACCCCCGAAATTAATTGTTCAACTACGTGGGGCAATTAAAACAAAACAAAACAAAACAAAAAAAAAAAAAAAACTGCCATGTGCAAATAGCTCGATTCACCACTAGCACAACCGTCCCCACGCCCCCCCATGTGCAAATAGCTTGATTCACCACCAGCACAACCCCCGCCATTGCGGTGACCCATTATCTTTTTAGTGGCTTTCAAAAAAACTGTGCCTTTGCTTTGGTTGACTTACTTTTCCCAGTATGAGTAGATGTCTTGCAGGGATGCCTCTTGCGCAGGTACAGCCTTCTGTAACAAAGTAAAACCGCAAGAAGTCATGTGTGTTATAAAATAGCGGCCGATCTACACGGACCCAGAAACTGCGTGTTGGGTTCATACATAGTTCATGGACCGCTTCACCTGTCTCTTTAAAAACATATTTATGTTTATATATATATATTACTATTTGTGCAACTTCATTTTCCAAGCATAACTTTCTACAATATTCATCTTTTTTATTTTTTTACAAAACGAAATATGTGCAGAATGCAGCAACATATTATTAATAATCGAATATAAATTAATAATATTACCTGCCCAACTTGCATTTTGAGTTCTTTAGCTGCTTTCTGGTACCCATTTTCATTAAGATGCTGATAAATCAAACGCAATAATTCGTTTCTAGAAGGGTCCCCATCTATAACAGACATCATGAATGTTACAACTAATCCTTATTTAATTCAAGTTGTTTCTACTGTATCGGTCTCCCCTCCCCTTAAACCTCATGCATTTTTCTCCGCCGTGCTAACGGAAGCTTTTTCTGGCTTCCCTTCAATATGCACTCTGGGAAATGCAGTTTTATTTTCTATCACAGTTTCAACTTTGTTTACTTCTGCTGACCACGGTGGGAGTCGGCAGTCATTTAATGTTAATTAAAACACTTCGAACAAACATAACTTATGTCTGATCTGTGCGCCCTCCCACCAGTCCCCTCCGCCTCCCTTGCATAACGCTGACGCAGTAATCATTTCAGTATAATATATCTGTGTCTTTACTGCCAGTATCTGCGGGGCACCTTGGATCGCTTTAATTAAGTAAACCTCTAAAGCTTTAAGACATGTACTGTAACTTGACATCAGTTTTAAGTGATCTTTAAAGAAGTGTAAACATTGCACACAGTTATTCTTGCCCTTTGCCAGAGCTAACAAACTGGCAATAAACAGAATACTTCATTTTATTAAATGACACGAATCAATCTCGCAGAGGTCTTTCTTTGAGCATTAAACTGCCATTTTCCTTTGCCGAGGACATTCCACTACAGTACAATGCCTTCTGCTCCTTTCACTGCTTTATTACCAGACTTGCAACAGGAACTTTCCCTTAAAGGCTAACAACATCAAAGCAAAGTAAATCCTTTAAAAGGTGAACACGGCTTTACAATAAAATGAAGAAAATCATCCTACTTCAACAAAGTGAAGCCCATAATTCCTCTAATGTTTGTATTACACAAGCTGTTTATAGATTTCTGTTGTCCAATCCTTTTATACCAAGCTCTGTAGATTTCGCACGGTATAAAAGGATTGGACAATACAAAAAAGTAATGTATCAGAATTCAACTTCATGCTACAATTTATTATCAGTGGTGCTTCAGTTCTGATGAAGAAATGGTTATTAAAGGCTACCTTCTTGTAATTTTTAAAAGCATACCTCAGCTTCCCAATTCAGTACTTAAAACTGATGAAAGCATTGCTGGAAAACAGCCAGTCAAAATAAGCCAGGCAGCACTACAAGAACATTGTTACCTCACTGGCTGTAAATGAACAAGATAACTTTTAATTCACTTTCAAGGAGGTACATTTGAAGGGCCAGCCAGACTTGAAAACAAACAAACACAATTTGGTGTCAGTGGACAAACAGAGACTCATTCCCTTAAGGATATAGACTAAAGCACAATCTGAGCACTGATTCCTATCCTCAATTCAGGATCTTTCCATTTCAAAAGTCAACAATCTTGTAAATGGCTGTATCGAGCCACTGTGCGGCCTGCTTCCTCTTTCCTTTTTCACTGCAAGTGCTAACTTTAAGAACAAAAGACTCCTAAACATTCTTAAAGAGAAGCAGCTTTCACCAGGCCATCTGTTAGTAATTATGCTGCAGGCTGAGAGGTGGTAGATATGCAGAACCAATAACGCTAGCCCTGTTATTAATTTATTCCAGCTGGACTGTAGATTTTCTGTGTCTTTCTCGCCTCTCCATTTCACATCTTTATATCTCTTTATTGTCTCCAGATTTCCTTAAGTGCATCACTGAGATTTGGCACAATAAAAATCTTTTTGCAAAAAAGATTTCCCAGCCCTTGTGCTGTGAATTGAGTTTGAGAATTCCCTTTTATAAAAACCTCACACCTGAAAAAATCAAAATTTCTTGGCTAATTGCTTCCTTGCTCTTGATGCTGAAAGTAGTTATGATTTTGTAGCATTATTCTAATATTTACATATTGTTCTCAATATCTAGAACATTATTAATATTTTCCAATAGAGCACTTTACACTTTGGCTCTCTGGAATAATATATTTTGGTGAATATTGGTGTTCTTGAAAAGGGCTGGGTTAGCTATTATTGAAGTACTTTGTATTTTAACAAATACTGGCTCCAATTGTACTGTAAGTATGTCTCAAGTGGAATTACCATATTATTAGGCCCAAATCCCTGGCCTTTCTTTGCAGAACTGCCGGCAATGGGTCCTAAATGGTGTGTGTTTTATTTTTGTCCTGTGGGCTGCTGTCCACATAAGGCTGAGACTGAGGCCATAAAAATATTTTAATTTATGACCTACATTTGAACCTAGCCTTCCATTAGTACTAGTGCATTCAAACACAATCAAATAACATCCAGATGATAGGATGGTAATGCTTTGTATTAACCAGGTTACAATTGCCAGTAATCACCACTGGTATTACCATGTCATTTCATACTTCTTCATTGTATTACCCTAAGCATTGCTTCAATTCAAACCTTCTAGTCCTCAATATTAATAGGTATATTACTGTGTAACTTTACTACATATACTTTTCCCCCCCTGTAATTCCAGGAAATTCTTTCCATGTTACTAAAAAGCTTTTGATATTTTACAGACCAATAAACGTACTTCTTATGGTCTCTAAATCTCACAGGTTTAACGGCAAAATGAGATAGTGAGAAAAATAATAATTTAAAAAAAAAAAAACAGAACTTTAGGTTATATAAATCTGTTAGGATTGTAAACAGGGGGAGTGAATAAAATTTTTTCAGAAGTATTATTTACAAGACAATCTTAGGGTTGCCAGGAAAGCCTTGGCAGATGATATTTGATGTAAGGAGAGGTTTTTTCTGTATTTCAAGTTGCATTGTTTCCTTGTTTCCCTGTAATAGTTATTTACTGCAACAGTGCTAAGCCAGACTGAAGAAAACATCTGGGGTTTGTTATCCCTCTGTGTACAGTTCTTTTTTTCAGTGGACAGTCCTGGAATTCAATCTAGTTTCATGTGTTTGGGTTGAACAGATGAAAGTGCCAGTTCTCAATTTGTTGAAGTTTATTAGTAGGTGAGTCTTAGGTTTAATGAGCATGGTACATTAAAACTATGGAAGGAAATTCTTAAGAATGAATGCAAACCATATATAAGTAGCTGTAGGAAGCATGGAAGGTTGAATTTTAAAGCAGTGCAAAGCCAATGTCAATTCTGTAAATGGTTGTATCGAGTAGGGGAGAGAAGCTGAGACTATTTTTAGAAGTTAATACAAAAATCATTAAAACCAAATTCCACAACATTCCTTCTTTAGTAAACCTACACTAGAATAATACTATTTGGTCTAAGAATAGACACCCTCACCCCTGCACTGGGGGAGCTATTTTGACATGTTGTTGCTTGTTCTATTTCTGGGATCTAAAGTAGAAATTTAATACAGGTTTGATTAACCTAAAGAAGGAACATTTGTAATTTAGGCAGCTGTGACAGCTCATAGGTTTATCATTCATTAGATGACTAAGACAAAAATAAACTGCAGGTGTAATGTGTTGTGTGGCCCACAACAGTCTTTGAATCTGCTGGTTATAATATAAAATGCTAACTTACTCATACATTGATTACTTCAAAACTTGGAATTAAACCATAAGACTAGATATGGCCACATATCAGTGTCCCACTTTATTACTATGAGGAAGCTTGACACATCATGGACATTATTAGAATGCCCAGAAAGTAAAAAAAATAACATAAAAGGACCTTTGTGAAGATTGAGTCATGTCAGTAAATCCCAGCTATGTTACTCAGCCCAGACCTCTTTTAAAGACTGAAGGAATAACAAGATGAAATGGCTTTGCCTGCGTCGTAGCAAACCTCAGGTATTTTTAACAAAAAAGCTTCCTTTCCATGAACAAGTGACTAAACAAGCTATAATAGGAAGCCTGGGTGTTTGTTTTGTGAGGCACAGAGGACGAGGGATGACGGGAGTTGTGGATAAATACGAATGCCAAGGTGTGGCCTCATTGGAATGGAAAGGTATTCATGCTGGAACCAGCTTTGGTGAAAATAACCGCCTTGATGTTATCTGGCTTACATTATTGGAAATTAGAAGGTGTTTTGGTGTGTGTGCTTTTGGAAAATGAATTCCACATAACTATGTATTAGTTTTGGTGCTCCTACATGCAAGCCCAGCATACACAAGGAATAAAGCATAGTGAAAGCATGGTAAAGCATAGGTAAGCATTGTAAAGACCAGCGGGGCATGGTAAAGCATGTTAATAAACATTGTAAACCATGGTATATTGTGGTAAATGCAAAGTCTCAAAACGCTGGCTTTTAATCTTGTATATATAAATTGAATACAAATTAAAGGAAATTATTCCTGAGTGTGCGATCGGTCTTCAAATTAAAATGCATGTGGTGACATGGTATGTACCTCAAAAAGATGGAAGATTGAGTGTGTGAGTCTTCCGGTGCTAAATGCTTAGTATAACCATGCTAAAAGGATGGCAAAACTTCTAAAATACCTGGGTAAACCTTTATAAGGGGTAATATGTAAGTATAATGTTCTAAATGCATACATTTTAGCAGCTGTCCAAACCAGTGGGATCTTGCATGGTCAAGTGATCACAGAGTAACATCTTGCCTGATTTTTGACCAGGTCAAAATGTTTCTGGAAGCATATTTTCCAAAGAGAAGCCAAGTCTACTCTAGGAAACTTGTAGCGTATGCTAGGCTTTAAGGTAAATTTCAAGTCCAGGGATGTTACGCAATCTGATCCCTCCTGCATTAGAAGTGGATATGAGAGGTAGGCAGATGTAAAATATGTCTTGAAGAATATACTGGGTTCTGTTATCAGAAATCACACATTGAATGTAAGTCAGGCTATTCTAAAGCATAGCATTATTCTTATGAATTACAACAGCCAGACTGTCCACACTCAAAACGTGTTTATACTATATTGCTATAAGCTGAGTTTTCTTTTTTAATCCAATTGTTTTAAAATAGGTATTAAATCAAAAACTCATGATGATAAATCAACATCTGCAGGTTTCTCTGAAGAATAGTACAAACTTCCAAATGTTGGATTAAAGGAATGATTTAAAAAGAATGGTGAAAGCAATGATTTGCTTTGATTACTTCAACCAGAGTTTATTAAATAACATAACATGTTATAGATCAAGAAATTATAGTACAATACCTTTAGAATTAATGCAAAGATTTAAAATTAAAGCTATACAACAATTTTCTAAGCTGTTTAGAAATTAATTTAATATTCACATCATTCTTACAGACAATAAATTCTAATGAATGTTGGTATCTTAATGTTATAAAGAATGTTGACACTATGAGCCTTATTGACATTGCCAAAGTCGTGATGCCACACCCCCAAAGCAAGACCGCCCCAAAAAGAAATGAAAACACCTGCCATAACACTGTCAACAGAGTATAGGCCTGCTATAGACAGAATGGTGGTCTGCAAGTTGTTTTTTTATGTTCTGGAGGGATAGATTATCATTCCTCAATGATGACTGTCTCAGTCCATTAAAAGAAGTTGAGGTGGACATCTTCAGCTCAGAATACCACATACTTTCTTCCTCTCGACACACAGCAGTCATTTCTACAGTCAACCAAGAACCTATTATCACCAGCCCTCTACCAAAGTTCCTCAACTCTGCTATGTTACTCATTTAGACTCAAACTGTCATGATATGCAGAGATGGGGGGAGATGCAGAATACATGCCAAGAATGCTATTTGCACAAATCAATCAGCCATGTGCTACATATGGCAGGTGTTTACATTTCTCAGTGCACACCGTGTGTGTGTGTGTGTGTGTGTGTGTGTGTGTGTGGAATAGGAGCACTCTGTTATTCAATCAGGAGGCTGTGTACATAAAGTTGTCACATATATTTTAAATGAATACTAACTTTATCAAGCTGCATGGCAACACATCTGGAAAAATGCTGAAGATGTTTCCCTAGCTGCTGAATAAACAAGGCAATGACTGTCACTTTATGTTCACAGCAGCTGCTCTATCTGCAAACTATTTGGGGAGCTGGGGATGTTGATTAGATTAACTAAAATGTGTTCAAATTCGCTTGTGCAGTACATAGAAACAACAAAGACCCTGACTGGACTATATTTAATTACTTTACTCACTATAATAACTTGGCTGATTATTGAAGAATGATTTAAAGGTGTAGTATCCTTTATGGCTTGAAAACTATATTTAACAAGTTCATAAAAAAATAAATAATAATAGCAATGTTATAATTATAACACAACAGGCCACTGCTTCTTAAATTGATCCCTGTTTTTTATTTTTTTTGACAATGTCATTATAGCTTCCTATTGATGCAGTGACAGTCCCTTCTGCTGAAACTACATTTGGAGAATGTAAACAAACTTAACTGTAAACAGCCTTGGTTTATGAAGAAATTAGATGTACAGATTAAACAGTGGAGGAATATATGAGAGAAAAAGAGCTGATTTAAAGTCGATCATAATCAGTGCACATGAAAAACTGGGGGCAGTTTGTATTGGCAATGTCATTGTTCATTGTAACATTGGTTCATTGTATACAAACCTTAATAGCGCTAAATTTGATATAAAGCAATGATTTGAGAAATGTGATAAAGCTAGCATTTATGTATTCGCTCGTGTCAAATATTGTAATAAAAAACACCAGCTATGAATGTGAAATTATATACAAAGTGCTTTCAGTCACAGAGCTGACCTTACTATGCAAATGTTATAAAATCTGTGTCAACAATTAATATGGCTGGCTCCTGAATTTTTTGCCAGGGTTAATAGGTTATTTTGAAAAGTCTGAAAAATAACACACAGAATGTCAGATACCTCCAACTAAGATACAAAGGCACACCCAGAAGTTTTTTTTTTTTTTTTTTTTTTTAGCAAATATTTATTTATATGCAGTGCACATTGTTTGTGTTTTGTCCCATGTTGAAGGCAGTTGTTAGGGCCACAGTAGTCTGATGAATGTCACGTTATGTTACACATGTTTGCAGGCTTGCACATGTCTGCATGCCGTTCCAAGAACACCAGGAGAGTCTTGACGAACACGTTGGTCAACGCTGCATTGGGGGATGGGCTGGTTGCACTGGCATCATGCCCTTTGTAAACCATCCCTTGCAAAATCCCTTGCAAAGCCAATGAGATCTTTCTGCTTTTCCATGACGCTGGATAGCTGCACACGTAACTTATATACATCTAATAAATCACATGTCACTTGACCAGATACAGTGCAGGATGATTTCTAATGTTACTGTCATTCTCCAGTGTTTTTGCTTACAGATGTATATCCAACTCCATGTCATAACAGCAAAGACCAGACACCAACAAAACACAGTGTACAGTGTTAATAGCCCACAGTACAGTGCCTGGGCATATTTGTCAATGCACATTGGGGGAAGGGGTCACATTCTATATCTAAACCACAATAAACAGCAACGGCCTGCAGATTTAAGATTTTCTCCACAGAAGACAGGGGATACATTCGTGGAAGAGCAGAATAACGCAAGTATTCTTAGAAAAATAATGAGTGACATAAATGTAGTAAGAAATTGCCTCAGCCACATACTGTCTGTGGGATGTTAGGCAGTATAGACTGATGGCCTTCAGAAAGCAGAGACTCTTGAGTGATGAGGTCAGCATCGAACTCCAACACCCTCCAAAAAGTTTTCAGTAATAATACATGTAGTTTCCCCATGCCACCCCACCCAAAGAAATAAAATGATCTTCTTCTTCTTCTTCTTCTTTCTTCTTCTTCTTCTTCTTCTTCTTCTTCTTCTTCTTCTTCTTCTTCTTCTTCTTCTTCTTCTTCTTCTTCTTCTTCTTCTTCTTCTTCTTCTTCTTCTTCTTCTTCTTCTTCAATTGTTAAAGACTGACACTTTTAGTTCTACAATTTCTATCTATGTTACCATAATTATACTGTAGAAAATAATATAGACCAAAACTGTACATATAAGTCTGTAATTCTATATGATAAATCACTCGAGCTAGCACTCTCCTGATTTGTCAGCAGACACCCTCGATTGAATTACAGCCTTATTATGCACAGTTGGGTGTACATTATTATTATTATTATTATTATTATTATTATTATTATTATTATTATTATTATTATTATTATTATTATAAACATTAATACTGCAGATTTTTCAAAAAGGATAACATGCTCCAGATAGAGGGTAGCTAACGAATATCAAAGAAAATCTAAACACAGTTCTATGAACAACAATCTTTCATATCAGCCTGAAAGAAATAGTTTTTGGCTGCAGCACAACTCCTCATTTGGAGAAAAAACAGACGAGATCAAAGGATCCAGCTCAAGTTAACACCTAATTCAGCATAGGCACCTGCCAACACAGAGAGAGACATACAAGCTTATATACACAACAGAGAGACTCCTTCCAAAAATCAAACTCAGTCTCCCACCCTCGAACAGGGTAATGACCTGGGCTCTGTCTGGTCCTAATGCCCAGGTGCATTGTAAATACAGAACTCTTGCCAAACCAAACAGAAGCTGACTGTTAAACCCCAGTCCTGAGCTACTGATCCTGTCTGCATTCGGGCACTCTGGTCCTTCATGATTCCATAGCGCTAATATTTTTTGACAGAATAACAGAAATGGGAGACGAGGTAAAATAGAAGACTTAGTAATATAAAGCAAGCAGCTGTTTTGTAGCTGTTGCAATAGGAGACACACAAATATCTTTAGGTTAGGGTATAGTATAGAAACAGGTGGAGCCAGCAGAAAGGAATGACACACTATCATGTGATTTCTCAAGAATCAGGCACCCAAGACACCAACATACGCCCAGAAGCAAAATGTCAACCAGTTAAATGGAGGAGTTTAGGGATTCCTTAAAAGGGATTATAAAAATGAATCCTGTAATAAGAAGCATTATCCCTGACACCCAGCAAAAAATAAAGTTGTCTTACAAATTCAAAGCTTTTGTGTTATGAGGAAAATAAATAAATAAAACAAACTATTTAATCAACGTGGTTGTGTAATGGAGAACTGAAAACCAGAATACCTTTTGAAAGAAAACAGAATACATTTGGAATTGATTGCATAATCACAATCATAAAACAAATGTCGTGTATGGTGAAAAAAAGTCAATGGAGAAGATCGCTACAATCTTTTAATATGTTTTATAAAAATATATTTTCAAAGTGCATTGTAATTGTTCATGAACTACCGGTTGATAGCATAAATAATAAGATATAAAGAATATAATCACTCATATCATAATTGATTCCTAACGTGTTACCAAAACCTCAATATTTGAGCAACGTGACTCAGAGCCATTCAGAAATATGGCAAACATCATAACAAGATAAGGTAGGGTAAAAAGGAAACTGTCTTGCTTGTTTTGTGTCACATAATGATTTGACTTTGTACAGTAATTCCAGTTACATCATTACAATAACTGAAACAGAGTTCAACCTCACCACCCTTTCATAATCTGTGTTAGATAAATATTGTTACCCAAGTTGTGTGTTTTCTTTAAGACGTGGTAAACTTCCTGAGAGGTAATGATATTGTTGACAAAATTGCCACCAGCTAGCAAGAAAAGAATGACCTAACCTATAACAATTTCTTGGATAAACATGTGAGTTGGTATATTCTAATTCAAAACATATTTCATTGAAACATTTGGAAACTAATTTCACTTGCAGGTCATTTTATTTTTGCAGGTAAAACAAACATCCCTGTGTTAAAAAAACATTCTTTATTAGGACACTCAGGAGAAGTTACAAATTACCTAGGAAACCTTAGATAGATTATGAGTAAAAGCTTAAACAAAGCCCACAATAAATGCAAGCAGGACTTAATGAGTTACTGGAAGGTTGTGTTTAGTAGGGCCAATTGCCCAAGACCTAAGTCTTTGAGAGAGGTCTTTGCTTCAGCCAAATCTAACATCTGGTGCTGACACACGGCTTTAATTTGAAAAGGGTTTTCATGTAATCGGTACCTTTCATATTTTTCTTAAATCATTTTAAAACCTTGTTGCTGTGGAAAAGGGGAACATACCAGGAGCCAGGTCTGGCAAGTACATTAAATCTTGTACATTTTTATGTTTAGCTGTTATTTATATTTTTTTTCTTAAAAGAACAACAGTTACGGGTTTACAACCAGGAGGTCCCTGGTTCAAATCCCAGCTCACACACTAACTCACTATGTGACCCTGTGCTTTGTCTTTCGGGTGAGACGTTTCTTATACTTGTTTTGTTAAATATTTTAAAAAATGGACAAACTTACTTATAAAATCTGATGTATATATATATATGTACACTAGAATTGGTAGGTTCACAAGCAGGCCGGTCTTTGCTAATTGCATTGCCACAGACACTCCCGTGGGTTAGGGAAGTAAAACCGGCAGAAACTGTTTCGTCTCATCGCTCTTCTCATCACGAGCTGGTCTTTGTCTTCCAGAGGTCAGTAGCTCGCTGACATCCACTCCCAAGTTCCTAGGTGACAAAGGAAGCTGGCTTGGTCGTGGAATCAGAGGATGTCCACTGAATCTTTGGGTCTCCTGAGCCATGTGGAGAATCGCTGCATTGAGAAGAAAAGTGATTGGGCATTCCAAATTGGGAGGAAATCAGGGGAAAAATTTTAATTAGACACACTAAATTATATTTTAAAAATGGATACTTTCATTAAATAACCATATTACTTCTTGTAAGCACAGAGCTTTATCAGCGCCCCTATGGGCATTGTTTAATTTGCATCATTGTGTTCTCTATGGCTTGTTGGTGCCTGTATTCAGCTAGCTACATCAGCTAGATAAGCCTCAGCATGTGTGGATATAGGACCTTTAATTGAGCTTCCCAATAAAGCGATTACTTCTTTCAGTTTTCACAGGTGGTTTCTCAATTTTTTCAATTCAAAATTAGATTCAGTTTTTAAATGTTGGATGATCTCCTGAAACAGTGTTTTATATTGAAATAAAAGCCTAATTAAGAGGATAATGTTATATGTAATAACATCGCAGTACAGCAAACACAAGCACACAAACAGCAACTCCTTCAAGTCAGAAGTACAGTTAAAGTATTCCAGCTGTACTTGTTACTGTACATGCACCAAGCATCATAATCATTTAATACACAAATGAACTGCAGTACAAAAAGGCTGTTGGACTGCCAGCAAAAGCAGTGCTAATGGAACCCTGGCCTATCAGCTTGCCTCGCATTGCCCTGGACAAGGGACCTCACTCTAAAAAGCTTTAATTGCCAACTATACTTAACTGCGCTTTGTGGACTGAGGGCAAAGGTGAATCACCAAACTTTTTTCTGTTTGTGAATTAAGCTGGATTTGAACCCAGTGCTCCAGAGGTAAAAGGTTTGAGCCTTAATCCAAATGGGCTAAACGAGAGATGAGCTGAGTTTGTAATGGAGTTTATTCATGGTGATTACTTCCGGACCCCAATAAAAAACACGATCTTGCCTTGTAAGTCTGTGTGAGGGTAGTTCCAGGATGACCCGCTATAGCAGCAATGCTTGGTGGTTTGGTGGGAGGAGGTGGTGGTTTGATGGGTTGATCACTGTCATATTTAGGATGGGGTCAGACTAGGGACATCATGAATAAATGTCATTGTTACCAAAGGTAGCTGCCATGGCATCAGAGCAGGGTAGATAGGCACAAGGGCATCATCAAGTTAACAGAGTAAAGTTAAAGGTTTTTTTTAAAAAACATTTAATACCCACCTTATTTTAACCTAAAAACACTTACTAACAATTTTATTTTTTCAGCCTTTTTCAACACATTGGCTAATGTTGTTAATAGTTAATTTTGATATAGTTATCTATTTGTTCAATAATAACAAGTCCAACTAAAACTATTCAGCAAATTACAGATTCTAAGTTAATTATAGTATTGAAATTGGGTTACATTTGTCTTACAGCACTGCTAAAGATGTGACTGTAGTATTATTTAGTATGTGAGATCAGTTTTTTTTTTTATTCATTTCGTTTTGTTTTTAATAGTTTATGCATATTTTAATTGGTTAGATATATGTTACTATATTAAACTGCTTGTTGAAAAAAATAAAGCCTGCCAATAAAATGACTAGAGCTTACCCTGTATTACGTACATTTTCAAAGCACACTTACTTTGGACACATTCTCAACGCATCACTGATTCTGGAAAGCACAGTGGTGTATTTGTCTTCAGGAGAATGCCAACACCCTTAATCCATGCCTGTCATTGCTCTTTCCTCTTGAAAAACACAATAGTAATTCAAACATAGAACTGGTAAAAGTATGACATTATTCAACATTTTCTAGACTGCTTTCCACTTTTGAAATGTTCTACATTAATTATACAAAAGCACTTCAAAAGTGCCTCAAGTACATGATAAGTGCATAATGCAGCAGTGATAAACCACTTTATTGAATTGGAGTAAATTATTAGTACCATGGGAATTTTAAGCAATCTTCCAGCGCACCATTCTACACTATATACTGTACCTAAGCAACATTCTGGCAGCTGTCATATTTAAAACTACTTTTCCTGGCTCTTTTAGAAAACACTATGACTTATTTAGTGTGATTAATTCCAACATGGTTTCTGAAGGAGGCCTTTGGGGAGAGACGCAGCAAGAGAGATTCATTTCACGTTTATTTGGCAAGAGGCAGACATTTTGGGCTGCAGATTGAAGCCAATATAAATACAAACATAATGCAAAATGAAAGGTAATAAACCCATACCAGTTTCAACTAGATCTCTGAATTGAGGAAACATTTAACAGCCAGCAGTAAAATAAATAGTGATATGATACACCAGTACTTTACATAACAGGCAATTCACCTGATACCACCTTCTGTTTTTGAATGTAACCTTGCACTGCAGCAAAGGACTATACAATGCTTTACATTGGGAGTAAATGCTGTGAAATCTTCAACAGAAAAGTGCAGGTACTCATATATGCAGTCAGCTGTAAACATAACAAACAAATGGAGCCAATTTGAGTGACAACGAATAAATACTTTAAAAATGTATAGATATTGGTATATGAGAATTTATTAAAAAATAACTGATACAATATAACCAATTCACCATAAACAAAGAAGCTGAAAATACTGAAAGCTTTGTACCCTCTGCATGTATCACTCAGTCATGTACTGTAATATAACACTTAAGTTAAACCTTAAATGATAAGTATTAAGAAATATTACACTATGTAGTAACTGCTGTAGACAGGGAGTTTTATTTCAAGATATCCTAAAAAAGAGGTAATATTATAAATATCATCCCCGATCCTACTTTTAAATCGCATTTCATTTTCTGAACCGCCTAATTTAACGTTGTGCTTTTGTATTTTACCCACTAGTTTAACAGAGATGTCCTTAAGCATAAAAATGAATACCCAGTGTGGAACGTATACTGATAGCAGCAAGTCGAGTACAGTATTAAACGCTGCATATGGATGCTAACCTTATGCACTTTTAAGCAGGTTTAAAGGTAACTAGTACAGTTTAAAGGCATAATGTGGACAGGGCGCTTGACCACATCGTGCACTACACCCTTACACAGTCCTCAGTATATATTTGTACATTTGTGTGCAGTTTTAAACTATATAACTATATTCCTGTAGAATTTCCAAAAATAAAAAACGCCCTGTAAATTGCTTGTTTGGAAAGCATTTTGATATACTGGTAATGTACAAACAACATAGGACTTTGCAGTGAATGAGTGAGGCTTGGCAGTGAATATGCACTGACAGTGACCTGCAGCAAGGCTTGTAGTGATAAGATATAGACAGTATGTCAAAAAAATCTATACAAATGTAAGTAGAACCAGTTTAGCGTGGTTTTATACATAGGTTCTGATACCATGAGCTGGACAATCTCTATTTTACAAGATGATACAGGTTTTACAGTATGGAAAAAGCAGTTTGCTGTTTGTGAGTTTGATGTTGGTGAAGATGGTTGTAAGCAGAGATATATCAGAACTGAATGGGGCATATTTCAGAACTGGATCTCAGTCTGATACTTCATCCAAGAAGTTGTGTGTTTTTAAGGAATGGCACATGTCCTTTAATGCAACTACTGATTGGTCTTCAATGTAAGTGACTGGTTTCTGATAGGCTTCAGAGACACGAGATGTCTGAAAGGCATCAGTCAATAAGCACAACAACCTAACTGTGGATTTTTGCAGGTATCATGTAAACTGTATCACACTGTCCTAAAAACAAAACCTTTCAGTCATTTTCCTAAGTGAAATGGTGCTCCTGCTGAAAGAAATACACACACACACAAGCTTAAACAATAGGACATGATTACATATCCTTCATGGCAGCTAATCTGCAGTTGCCTTTGGCAAAAACAGATCCCTGAGGTGCCTCTTAAGCAATTGCTTGCCCAGAAAGAACCAAGGTTGGTGTAAGGAGATTGTGTAGGCAAGTGACAAGTGTCAGGCTTGTGTACATTTGTGTGTTCTACCCATTACTGTAGTACACATTTAACAGATGAACTATATGCAGATATATGGTGCATACACAAGGGCATTATCTATTATAATATAATTTTAAACAAAAAAGGTTCTAATTAGTTGGTCATGTCATAGTTTTTTGGCTAAAGGCTCCCTGTGATATTAGGCATTCAGACTGAGGACACCCACCCAGTGAAAATGTGCCATAGTGCCATGAAGATTCAAGTTGTCATCCACAAGGTTATTTCAAAGGATTATGGTAGTCTCAAATGTCTTGGGAAATAGCCCCAGATGATGTAATGTTAGCACAACATCCCTTGTCCAACGGGAAGGACAAATATGAACACTATGTCTCTTAGTTAACCCAACTCTCGTACTTCAAAAGTTTAAATCTATCATGAAGGTGTATCAATAACAATATATAACAACTCTGGTAAAGTAAAGCACTGTATTGAGCACAAATAGCTAGATAAATAAAAAACATGATTCAGATATGCAGTTGAGGATTGGGTGATTTAACAGTGGAGCAAGGGAGAGTGGTGACGTTGTTTATGCATCTCAGTATCTTTGCTTTTTCCAGCTGTAATCACTAGCAGGAGATTGTTATCGCAGGTTAGCAGGGCAGGGCAGGGGCAATTAAACAAAAGGCAGAGACGTATTTGTTGGTTCCAGTCCAGTTTCACTGGTCCACTTGTCTTGCAGATCTCTTGAAAGCACAGACAGGTTCTGTTCAGCAAGATGCTCAACTTTGCAACCCTTTTACCTGCTAATTCTGGTGCGAACCCTGATCATTTATTTTCCAGTATGTGTTAACAAGGTACCAAACTAATTCTCTCTTGAGCTAATTATTCCAATTAACTATCATCTTTCCTTCAATTAAAAGCTTGGAATCATTGTTCCTTACTTTGTTGAGAGTCCTTAGTTGTGTACCCAGGATGTGAGGTCACAAAGGTCATAAAGTTACAGGTTTCCATGTGATACTTTACAGTCACCGCAACACTGCTCATGATACTGAACTTTATAGTTGAAAAGAATGTTTCTATAAATCCATTGTTTTTCAAAACACAGGCCTCTGTTTTAGACAAGTTAGTTCTAGTTTTAGTTTTAGTTCTAGTTCAGACAACCAGTCCTTTGACCTTAAATTTAAAATATTTGTAAAACGTGTGATAATGTTCCACAAACACAGCATGCTTTGTAAGATTTACAGAAACATTACCAACATATTTGAAGGGGTCTGAGAGAGAGAGAGAGAGAGAGAGAGAGAGAGAGAGAGAGAGAGAGAGAGAGAGAGAATGAGTGAATCAGCAGATTGAGCCAGTAACACCACATTATTCAATGGGGACAGGGTCTTATAAACAGAACTGGAGAAACGTGTCTCAAAGTAAAATTCCTCCTAGGGCTTAAAGCCTTCAGTTTCAAACTCTCACAGAAAAGAGAACATTTGTAAAAGCAATCAAAATAACATGCTCACGAAATATTGTTTGGCATATGTGGCAAACTGGTTGTGGCATATCATGTTTAAATTTAAATGGTTCTTTTTATATTATAGTGAATCAAGTTTAAGCACTTTACAAGTGTCTACGTGTGTATAGCGAAAGACGCGCGTTTCTCCAGCCAAACCCAAAGTGCACCGAGACCCAGAGGGAGTGTTCTATAAACTACCGCTACCATTGGCTCGTCGAAATACAACTGGGATGGGACGTGTCTATAACTATGGGAAGAGAATTTGGAGGAGTTTTAAAATCGGACAAAGTAACAACCTGGAATGGGTATTTTAATTTTGCCGAAACTATTTACTTTCAGGGTCGTTTTCAGATAACAACTTTCTGATAGGACTATGCGTAATTAAACAATACCTTTAATTTTGACGTTTATTTCGTGGTTTTGTAAAATAATCTTTTTTTTTTTTGTTAAACAGTCTTAAACAACTATTAACGAGAACGTTTCAATGATCATTTTTATTAAAGTTTCCCCCCTTATTTATTTATTTTTGTTTGTTTTTAAGGCTGTTTTCTTATACTGTAACGGATCGTTTACAATATTTTTTTCCAGTTTTAACTTGTTCTTATAACAGAGAGCCCTATTGGCTTTACAACTAGAAGACATTTGCCTGAATGCATATTCTTAATCGAACTATTGTATAATAAATCTAAAACTATCTATCTATCTATCTATCTATCTATCTATCTATATATATATATATATATATATCTATATATATATATATATATATATATATATATATATATATATATATATATATATAGCAGACATATTTTGATTAGTTGCCCCCCTCGATATATTATCATTAAATACGTACGTATTTGATTTATCTTGTATTTATTATTTTTTTTTTTTCAATGAATACTCTTTAAGTTCGTTTTGTGCGCCATGGCAGTGTATGCGCTGACCGGGTTCTCCCTTGTCAGTTTGATAAGTTTTGGTTACGTGTCCAGGGACTGGATGAAGCCTAACCTGATGGAGAATGAACCTGCTGCAGACTACACGGACAAAGCGTCGGACTTAACCCCAAAACCGCCACCGCATATTATCTTCATTTTGACCGATGACCAGGGCTTTCACGATATCGGATATCATGGGTCGGAAATTCAGACTCCGACATTGGATAAGCTTGCAGCAGAGGGAGTAAAACTGGAGAATTACTACATCCAACCCATATGTACCCCATCCAGAAGTCAACTCATCACAGGCAGGTAAGGGTTAAACGTATTTATAGAATTTGTCGTAGCGCTCGCCTATGTATGGGTTAGAGTGATCATTAGAGTGATCGCTTTATAGCATCCCACTTTGTTATTTTAAAAACCGCAACGTTACACCCCTGCAAAAATCATGAAATAGGGATTGGACCAATAAATAAGTAAATAAATAAAAAATAGAAACACTGCAAGGCAATGGAAACTTGCAGAAACAAAAACAAGCAAACCTGTACTGCAGATCCAGAATGGCCCATAATAGTCATCACCACAATGAAGCCCCCATATCTGCTGTCTTGTCTATTGTGTCTGAAAATGGGTTGCAGCAGGGGGATGCGGCTTTTATAATTTACATAAAATAAATCAGACACGAAGAACAGGGGGGTTTAAATGATTACATAGATCTTTATTTTTTGCCCAATCCCTGAACACTGGTCTCTGCCTAATAACACCATGCAGTTTAACTGACTGCTCTTAAGATAATCATATTAAGGTATGTTGAGATACAGAACACAAACGTTTTATGTAACACTGAATAATGTAATCTAAGGGCTTATTATGCAATTTTTTGTACATCTTCATCTGGGTACAAACTGGAATTGATCTCCTCGCGGCAGCCGAGTTAATAATAACGACATCAGCATAAGACACATATTCGCCTCTGGACGACAAAGCTGCACATTAGCTGAACGGAGATGTGCCTCATTGAACCGCATGATTTGAGCTTCCCGTCCAGCCCTTGCCATTCCATTCTATTGAATCGGCAGAGATGCCAGTTCGTTACAAATTTACTGAAACTTTGTACTGGAGCAACGTATTTGTAAATGTTCCCTTAGTGTCTGTTTGTGTTACTGTAACACACAGCCTGTGTTGTCCTTTAACAGAAAATGCTTTGTTTGCATAGTATGAAGAATGGGCACAGACCCAAGGTCTCTTGGGTCAATCTATACATTTAGAACGTTATGTATCATACAGGTCAAGCCCTATACATACCCAGCCCAATGCAGACCATCCTACATTTTTCAGATTACAGTCACAAAGATTAATACAGGTAAACATTTATCCCAAGCCTAAACATACCAAAGTGGTACTTTCAGTTTGAAGGAATATGAAAAGAAACCCATGTAGAGTATTTATTGCCAGCCTTTTAAAATCAGACGTAAGTACTTTAGCTGGCAGCAGAAAAAAAACAGCTTAGTCACCCCTACTATGATGAATTGCATGCCAACTTAGCTGAAAACAAAAACATTTGAACACAGTTAATTCCCTGGCACAGAACGAAAAGCTATGAAACTTTGGCTGCAGTCAGCAGCAAATTCTGTTTTCTCAGTCTTACTTAGAAGCCCATAGATAAGCATGGTGACATAACATTGTTATTCCGAGGGAGAATCTGGTGCAAAGAGTGCCCCAATTGAGCAGTACTGTACATCAGGATGCGCAAGTCTTTCCTGTTGAACATCAAAAATAAAGGCTCTGAGTCCCTTCTCTAACAAAGCCGTGGGAGTAACACAAAACTACAATATGTAGTAGGCCTACAGATTGTGCATATATGGGCTGTCCCTTCCATAACAGATTTATTCTTTACTATATAAAAGATGCATCTCCCTGCTGCAAGTCGGTTTAGATTCTGGTGGACTGACAGCAGATATAAAATTCTAAGTGAGGGCCACTAGGATAAGATACTGGGTCTTTTATTCTTACTTATGAAATTGTTCTATACGGTACTTAGCTGCTTCATAAAAATCAAACCATTTTACTCATTTATAAAAACAACAAGCAAACCACCAAGTTGAAGTTGATATGTCAGCATAGCCAGAGTTAAGAAGTACACAACACACACACACACACAGACATGTGTGTGTGTGTGTGTGTGTGTGTGTGTGTGTGTGTGTGTGTGTGTGTGTATATATATATATATATATATATATATATATATATATATATATATATATATATATATATATATATATATATATATAATTTGAGCATAACTGCAAACACAACTGCTTGTGTTATTCAACACATGCTGTTGGGATTGACAGGTAACATTAGAGCATAGCTGATATTCACTGTGGTCTGAGGATTAGCAAATAACTGCTTTAAAGATGAGGCATGCACTGTTCAACCAGACTAGAAACCTCCCTACTGAGACTGAAACGGAGCAACTAGGTCAAAACTTGAGCTTAGACCTACAGACTATGGAGCCACATTACAGCTGACTAATTTTCTATTCCTTCCTAACCTCACTTTTTAATAACTGCAGGCAGACTGTCATGGACGAGTAGGGGATGTTTAATTACCTAGCGTACACTTGGGCATGTTTATATAAAACACATGACAGGTTTGCTGTGTGTGGAGAGAGTATACAGGATCTAAATAATCATACCTTAGACATGAGCCTTACTGAGTTTTTAACATTTTTACGGACAGAAATAAACTAAAGATACCAGCATGCTCTAATGGATATTTGAGTTGTACTGTATAATCATTTGCCCTTTATTAGGATTTAGATAAAGCAGCATGTAGATCAATTCAGTAGACATCATTGTCTTTTTGTTGTCTCTTTTGTAAGTGTTCGCTGGCTAGCTCTAATCAAGCTGATAGTGTATTTTCTCTTGCTTATTCTCAATATGATTAGAAATAACCACAGAACACTTACAAAGAGACAACAAAAAGACAACAGTGTCTACTGAATCGATCTACATGCTGCGAAATCTAAATCATAATAATGGGCAAATGGTTATAAATGTTTAGAATGCTGTGTCATTGACATTCTGAGGGAAATTATAAGTGTAGTTGCTGTTAATAGTTTCCAATTAGGACGTGACTTCTAATATATTTCAGGACAACAGCCTATACAGTAAGAGCTTTATTTCTGTGCAAATATGTTCTGGCTTTTTGTGGCTTTAATGTCCCTGTTAAACTACAAATATATCAGAATAATGAGTGCTTTCCTTAGCAACTTATTTAATGAAATCTCTAATCACCTTAATGCAGGGGAGAGATGAAAGAAACTTCATCCTACGACACATTTCCTTTGCAATACCTTGTTAACTCAAACATTGCATGTGGGTTTAGAGCAGGTGGTACACAGCGTGACAGAGTAATGAAGACAGGATGGCAGAATACAGTATGCAGGAAAAGGAGGGTCATAAAAAAGTTAGGAATGTATTTTTTCATGCGATGAGGAATAAATGCATGTGAAAGGCAATGGGCTGACGGGATTAGGGAGTGAAGATGGATGTTTGTTCCTCTCACAGGAGATGTAAAATGGACAGACACACTAAGAAGAAAATGAAGGGCTGGGCATGGCTGGGACCTGCCCTGTAAGGGCAGGCAGACACAGCACATGAAGTGAATGCATCATCCACACCCCAAAGCAGTGTGCTCAGATTATCAGCAGCATCCATTAATTTTACTGAGATGTTTAAGATGATAATCATTTGTTATTACTTTGTACTATGTTTTAGGCTATACAGAAGCCTTTAGTTTTTCTGTTGTTAATAGACAGATAATAATACCCTCCTCCTTTCTTTTTCTTCTGTATTAAACACTGTATTAGATAAGATTGCGAACGTTCAGCTGTCTGACATCAGCTTCACAAAACAAATGTACTAGTGCACAACGAAAAACATAAAATACACCAAAACTCCATCTCTATCTCTGGTTTCTGCTGCCCATGATAAATCACTTGTGATGGCGTGCTTGTCATGTCATCAGAAACCCTCACTGGAATTTGAGCCTTTTTGTCATTACACTTTCTTGTTCTGAAATGGCAAGAGGTTAAGGTAAATAGAAGGTAAAACTAAGTTTGCTCAAAGTGTTAAGGAGTGAACTCTTTTAAATGTAGCCACGTTTAAATTGAACTACTTGGACCACAGTTTTGCTTACTGGGCATAGCAATGGCTGCTTTTGCATTTATTTACTTATTTTTAAATTTTCACCATAGATGCTTATAGTTTGCCTTAGGTCTGACTATTATTTAACTATTTCTGTTATACAACTTCTTAAATAGGGGGTGATAGTTTAATTAAACAAAAACAAAGTATTGTTGTATGTAAAATGTCTTAAATACATTCTTACATACATTGTTAAACATTCATCTATTCTCTAGGAATGTATTCCAAATATAATAATGGGTTGGATACAGTATATTATCATCACACAATTAAATGGATCGCTCCAAAACCAATGAATTCTCTCGATAGCAGGAACAGAGGATGCCCAGTTATCATCTACCTATGTGTGAACACCTCGATTATAAGGATATAGATTTGAGCAGTTCTAGTTCTGTGGTAACATCGATTATACAATAACATAAATTAAATAGACATTGTTTCACAGACGATTGGTACTTGAAACAAACCTTTTCTTCACAAAATGAAACAGAGTACAGTGATGTGAGGCAATGAAGGGTGTAATAAAAGTCCAACAGAGGGTTGATGAGAAGATAGATTACTTCAACACGTTATTGATACCAGCTGTTAAGGGCAAAACATCCTGGAAATGATCTTGGAAAGACATTGTGTACAAACACCATACAATGCTTTTAAACACTGCAGCCATTCTGTGGGGGTAATTCAACTTGATTTGCAACAGCTGCCGTATCTCTGAGTCTGTATTCTTCCTGTTCAGTTTTTAACAAATGTGCATTCACCAGTGCATGTGCACAAGGTCTCCCTGACCTAATAAACAATACTGTTACGCATGTCGACACTGCGATCCAACCACAAGCGGACAGAGATGCTTGGACACAAAACCTGGTTTAATCTCCACACCTCGCCCTCCAAAACCAGGGGACCTGATGTTGTAATCACAACTACTTCCACCTGTCAGCTTGTAGAGTTGTTGTCATTATTTATGGACCTTTAATTTCCATAAAACTGAAAAAGTACAAAACACACAAGGCCCAGTTTATCGGTTCTTTCCACCAAATGCAGTTTGCACCATTTTACAAACCAAGTAAACAACTCAGAAGTTGAATTCAGGGACGCAAGTGTACTAGTAGATTGTTGTTAGTTATTTTATATTACGTGCTTGATTTGAATTTTAAAAACCTCTTGATCTTTGGTGTAAAGACATTGATAAATCTGTCCCACGGGGTTAAAGTTTGCGCTCTTATCTTAAATATGAATTTAGTTTTTTAGACTGTACAATATTTACTCCCAGAACGCATACAGTATATAGGGGAGGGCTTTAATTTGTTATGGACTTCCAATATCACAAATTCTGGAGAGCATCAGAATGTAAGTATTTTAGATGTCGCTTGAGAACCACTTATCACCTTGTGATAACCACATTTCTTAAAGATTGTATCACATGGAAACCAATAATTTTATTAAAAGATATTTCTATGTAAGTGCTCCCCTGAACTTGATCCAACTATGTTTGGATATATTTTGTCAAGTATATTCAGAAAAGCTTTCAAGGTCACTGATTTTTACTTATATTTACTGTATGTCCTTCCTGGGTTGTACTTAACTGACACTGCATTGTCTGATTTCATATGGGCTGTGTCAAGGCAGATTTAATCCACCACAGCTGCAAAGCCTGCAAACAGGAACCAGCTAATCAATACAATCTTCTGGCTTTTGCTGAAATCTTGAAACTATAACACGGTGACAAAGGGGGTCTGTTGACATAGTGGGGTGGGGGTATGGTATTCTAAATCATTTGCAAGTCAATAGCTACTCAGATAAGAAAAAAGAAGGGCTTTCTGGGGTCTACAGTGATTGCAATATGGTGTTTTAAGCAATTACCTTATACCATGGGTAACAGCTGAAGGTTGTAAAGATGCATCAACAAACTTTAAGACACTGTGCTGTCTACTGGCCAGTATATACTAGAACATCTGTGTTTCTAAATCTCAGACTTCCTTCACAAAAAGAAGGTGTAGTCAATGTCTGGCCGATGGGATGTCTAAATGAAAATGGATATTGATACAGTGAAACGTCTTTTAGAGTGGTGTATTGGATTTACTAATAACTGCAAATAATAAGTAGTTTTTCAAATTTAAAACAGTGGACTAAATTACTTTCAGAAATTGTGATGGATGCGTTATAAGTTTATGTATTTAAAACATAAAAAAAAAATAATAATAATAATGTTGCATAGAAATCTTTATTTTTCACAGCAGCACTAAAGTCAGTGAAGCCATGTTCCAAATCACAGTTCCTATATCAATCATAAATAAGACTGATTTTATTGCAAAGGTTGGAAGGATAAAAATTATATTTATGAATTTAATGAAGCACTGTAATCACACATGCCAATATTGTTCAATGAATGTAAATATATCTAAATACTTCATTAACAAACGGTGCTAAGGCAATAACAAATAGCTTTTTAGGTAATCACTAAGGCTATCATTTTCTTAAAGGGGATGTCATTTGCTCCTGATTTGCTGGCAGCTTCTGACTCTTCACTGATCAGCGCAAATGAAATTCTGTCGGGGCCAGGCTCAAACTCCTTTCAAAATCACAACATGAAGGGGACAGTGCAATCCCGCACTTTGCTCTTACTTTTAAGCTTTACCGCATTTCCTCAAAATCAGGCCTCAAGTGTACTGACTGTATTTTAAAAGAATTAACTCCTCGTCTTCACTGTACAGTAGAATGTTTTATCTGAGTTTCCAGGCACGTGATAAAGCTTGAACCTCAACTAACAGTGTCAAAATCAACCCAGGTGGCATAGTGTCATTCTACGGTTGTATTAAAGTCTATTTGTTTTTAAGTTAGGTAATGATTACCATCCTCCAGCAGTTAGGTATGCAAAGTTTCATCCATAACTAATACATGCTCAATAATTAAGTAAATGGAGAGAGATTTCCTTTTAAATAGATCGGTAGAGGCTACTGAGATAGTGAATGTCAAATGCAGGGATAAGGGGAAGAAGTGCAAATGACCAATTAATGGATATTGTTGACCTTTAGTTAAGGTGTCTAGTAGAAGTAATTTTGATTTAAGAGAAGAAAATGTCTCTAGGTACCCTTAAGGGTTTCTTGTTATGCATGTCACTCATCTTGTTACCTTCAGATACTAATTATTTTGTTCTTTTAAGGTATCAAATCCACACCGGGCTGCAGCACTCCATCATCCGGCCTCGGCAGCCTAACTGCTTGCCCCTCAACCAGGTCACTCTACCCCAGAAGCTGCAAGAGGCTGGCTATTCCACCCACATGGTGGGCAAGTGGCACCTGGGCTTCTACAAGAAGGAGTGTTTGCCCACAAGGCGAGGGTTCGACTCCTTCTTCGGCTCGCTGACGGGTAGTGTGGACTACTACACATATGACTCTTGTGATGGGCCTGGTCATTGTGGCTATGACCTGCATGAGGGTGAGGGTGTGGCGTGGGGGCAAAGTGGCAAGTACTCCACTCAGTTCTACACCCAGCGAGTCAACAAGATTCTGGCCACCCATGACCCTCGCCAGCCTATCTTCGTCTACCTGTCCTTCCAGGCTGTGCACACCCCGCTGCAGTCACCCAAGGAATACATCTACAAGTACAGGGGAATGGGCAATGTGGCCAGACGCAAGTATGCGGCCATGGTCTCTTGCATGGATGAAGCGGTGAAGAATGTAACTTATGCCCTACGCAAGTATGGCTACTACAAAAACAGTGTTATTGTCTTCTCTACTGATAACGGTGGACAGCCTTTTTCGGGAGGCAGCAATTGGCCTCTTAGGGGGCACAAAGGTACCTATTGGGAAGGGTAAAGAGTCGCCACGCAAGGAGATCCTCCATAACATTGATCCCCTGTACAACCATGCCAAGTACGGCTCCTGGGAGGAAGGCCATCGGATCTGGAACACTGCTGTCCAGGCTTCAATCAGGGTTGGGGATTGGAAGCTGCTGACTGGGGACCCTGGATACAGCGACTGGATCCCACCCCAGACCCAAGCCAACTTCCCAGGTAGCTGGTGGAACCTGGAGAGGCGCACTGATATCCAGAAGTCGGTCTGGCTCTTCAACATCACCGGAGACCCCTATGAACGCTATGACCTGTCGGAACAGAAAAGGGAAGTGGTGAAGGAGCTGCTGACTCGGCTAGCCCACTACAACCACACCGCCATCCCAGTTCGCTACCCTGCTGAAGACCCTCGTGCCTCCCCGGAACTGAACGGGGGGGCCTGGGGGCCATGGGCTGGGGAGGAGGAAGAGGACCACTGGGACGAGGCTTTACCAAAAAAGAGCAAAACCAAAAAGAAGAAATGCAAGTTGTGCAAACTGAGGTCCTTCTTCAGAAAATTGAACACTAGAATAATGTCAAACAGAATATAGAGACTGTGCAAATGTGGGCACTTTATTGTAGTAGCCCATTAATTTATTTTTGATTCCATTAGCACTGCAATATAACACCACTCACTTAATAGAACCCTAACAGTTCAATACAAAACATTCTTCTGTAGCATGTTTTATAAGGCATTTTACAAAATGAACAAAGCAAAAAACCAAAAAGTCTTAAACTTAAAAGACGTGAACAGTGCTTGCGTAATAACAGTAACCAGTCGGTGAATTTACCATTTTATTCTGGGTACAGTTCTATTTGGGCTAATAGTACCTTTTCAAAAGCACTTGAATGTGTCACTAACTGTTCAGCAGTATATTTCTGATCACTTTAGAAATCACAGACGATGTGTTTTAGTGTTGTCTAGTAAGCCTATATCACCTGTTTATTAAACACTTTATTGTTACATTTACTGCTGTGTAAAGCTTCAAGCTGCAATACCACTTCAATCACCTAAATGTCAGTATCTACACGTTTTTTAGAGTCAGTACGTTTACATGACAAAGCATTTTCCGAAAACTAATGTTTTCGGAAAACTGAATCAGAAAACCGATTTTCTTAAAACATCACTTTTCTGTGTTTACATGATTAACGATAGAAAATTAGAATTCAACTGTATACATGGATTGAAGTTTTCGGAAACTGCAGGATATTTTCGCATGCAAAGTAGTGTAAGTACGATTTGAACAGACCTGACATTTATAGCCTAGAAGTAGAGTTTTTCTACGAATCTAATGTGAATGACTACATTGAAATATTTCATACGTTACAGTAGTGGCCAAGGTTAGCCACTTAAACAAGGCATTGACCAGCCTGACCAGGTATGCAGAATACTTATGTAGGAAATACAACATATAAAGTGAACATTCAACATGTAAGCAGTTATATTGGAAGTATGAGTATGCACCATTGGCTACGTGATATATGCCTGTAGTGTTCATAATGCTAAAAGTGCTTTTTTCAGTCTGCAGCATACATTCTCCCAACAATAGGTTCGAAAGACTGACCTTCATGTTTTCATGGAATGTCCGCCCGTGCACGTTAATTACCAGTGCTTAGTATGCATTTTTTAAATTATCTTGTCATTTTGAAACCAGAAAACATTTGCTGCTTCACTACGAGCTATTAACAAATACATACAGACTTTAACAAATGCGTTACTTTATCCCTAACTAGACTGACTACAGATTATTACTTTTTGTATAGTATTTAGAAATGCAGTATAAAACAAATGCAAGGAATAAGAAATATAACTTTCGTTTTTTATTTTTTAAATCATGGTGCATGTGTGGTTTTGTGGTGTCTAAAGGGTCAATGGCATTTGCTACAGTACCGTTGCAGTACATCTCATGCAAGGATTCCCCTCTGGTAATTAGTCTTGTGCATTGCTAACACTGATCCCCCTTGGTATTGCAAACAGGAACTATTAAAGGGGCTGCCCTGCTTTTTAGAATCAGATAAGGCCCTGACCATTCCAAACACACCCTATTAAAGTGCTGCAAAATATGAAGTACTGTACAATAAACAGTTGTCTTGCAATAGCTTTTCAATTACTAAGCCAAAGGCTGGGAAGCCTATTGTTATAGTTAAAGTTTTTTTTGTTTTGTTTTGTTTTGTTGGTGCCGTGATGCATTTTTCAATAAAACCTTTCAAAATCTTCTTGGGAACAGGTGAAGTGATTGATCTGAAACTTGGCATATATCATCAGCATCCAAACCAGCATCAAGTTTGCGAAGCAGAAGTTGCTGTGATAAATTTTAACGTCAAAACTGCTGCCACAAATCTTATCGAAGCGCGCCCCTAATAACAAACAACTGCTGTTTGAAAACCATTTGTACAATAAACTCCAAACTTGGTAGTTATCATCCCAGTAACAATGGGATACAAATATGTGAAAATGGTGATGTTTTATAAAACAAGATGGCCGCCAGATGTATGTTTACGTCTAAAATTTTAAACTGCCTCAGTTGACAAACGCTTTACTTGACTAACTCGAAACTTCACAAGCATCATCCGTGACACTGTAGCAATACAAGTGACTTTGAAGAAACTTGTGTTAAACAAGATGGCTGCCTGATGCATTTTTGAAAAAAAAAAAACTTTCAAAATCTTTTGTGGAACAGTTGAAGTTGCTGATTTTAAACTTGGCACATTGAGAACTAAACACGCTTAGACGGGTACTGATACTGGGGCTTGGGAGCCATAGAACTGCCTGGCAGTTCTAATTTAACATTATTTTCAGATCATTAAAGTATGGTTAGGGGGTAGATTAGGAAACTTCACCCTTGTTGTGTACCATTTTTGATCCAATTGTTCTTTTATTTATGTGGTTTATTTTTGGGTAGTTGTTTTGCAAGATTGCTGCTGATCCAAAGTTATACCTGCAATCCTATGCTGCAAAATCAATTTTTTTATATAACCTTTGCAGCCACCTGTCGGTGAAGTTCTTTATAATATATAATGAACAGTGTCCAAATGTAATCTAGTATCGTATCATCTGGCACAACATCTGTAAGTCACACATCTTGAGAACTGCTCATCCAGTTGTGATGACTTACATATTCTGTTGTACATGTTCTTGAGGTCCAGAATTTAGATCATGGTAACCAATTTCAGGCCAATCATGGAAATTTACATCAAACATTGTGAATGTAGGTATTTTTACCTTTACCATGGTGTACTGAAGTGAAATCTCTTAAGGGTAGCACAGACAGGTCAAATCGAGCAAAGCCAGACTAGTTTGTGTGCTCTAACATACAATGTATGTATTTAAGTTCTTCTTTGAAATCATGCCATGGATATTTCTTTAGAGGTCTCCCATCAAAGTACAGACCTGAACCTTGTCTGGCTGAGAAATGATGAGGTCAGACTCTAAGGTGGTCTGACTTGGCATGGACTGTATACAGGGTTAGACTGTCTGCAGCACACTTTGATATGTAGCATCGTTGCAGATTCCAAGGCATGTAGAAGTGCTGCCACCATTCTCTCTTATCCTTGTGTCCATTTGTTTTATCAACCAATAGGGTTTTCCTATCCTGTTAACAGACATCCCATGAATATTTAATTTTAACGAAACATCATCATTTACTTTGTGAAATGGTACTCCGTGAACCCCAAAGAAAATTGTAGTCAGCCGGTTTCCACCCGTTCAAGAATTCACAGTGCAGTTCCTGTATATACCCCAGTGACTGTTTTGCATGCAAAGGAATATAAACAGGGACTTGGAGAGTTTCTGTTTTCTCTGACTTTTGGAAAGAAACTTCAAAGTGGTACCCGGAGGTGCTGTGGCTACAGAGATGCAGAGATATAGCAAATTAGTTCCAGAAAGGGGTCTGTTTAGATACAGATTTGCAGCTTCCACTGGGACTTGACTTTTTAGAAACAAAACCCATTTAAATGAACAGATCTCTACTTTGTCTGCAAATCATTATAAAGTATGAGGTTTATAACAGTAATAGATTTTGACGCCAGTGCCATAACATTTATATTTGGGTGACTTATTTCAATATATTTTGTATGTTGCAATGTTAAGTGGCTAAATTCCCACTTGTTATCATTGCAATATGCCCATTTCCCCTTGGGGAAAATTCAAGCTGGATTAATAAAGTGTGGCAGTATTTAGACCAGACACTGTTTAGAAGTAGATCCTGGCTTGTTCTATTACTGAATATTCTGTATTGGCAACTTTGTTAGACAGAAAAAGGTCATTTAGTTATCTAAGCCTTAGTCCCATATTTCAGGAACCAATTTGAATGAGGTCTCATTTGCTTCAGTTAGCAACAGAAAGAGATCAAAGATTTGTAGTGGTGTTGCCCCAGTAAAGATTTTCTGCATGGCCCAAAAAGCACGTGTGAAATGATCTACTTCTAAAAAAGCTGTCGACCATTACCAGAAATAAGTAAACAGAATATATCAGGTAGTTATTTGGTTTCACATCAATTTGTTGATTACCTTTATATACAGCATCAGAAAAAAAGTATGCAGTAACAGCACAGTAATGCTACTGCAACCCAGACTGAGAAAAGATTCCTATTAGTCCTGCATTCCATATGAGAAGAGGATATATTTGCATTGCCTTTAATTTGATCCCATCTGAAAAATGATAGCCAGTTGGACTCAATTAAACTCACTGTCTAAACCCATAAGAGCTTAAAAGTGCTCCTGTGAACACTTGAGGAGTTGGCTACTATCTTGAGCTTTCTGAGTTAATTTCAATATTTGACTTGGTCTTGAAGACATTTCTAGGTTGTGCTATTGAGACCCCTAAGGTGTTCTCAGGTTTTTTAGTTACTCCTTGTCTTTTAATGTATTCCTACTTTTCTTTGGGAGTTTAATAATTACCACATCAAGGTATTTAGAAATTGAAAGCTGGTCATGTATTGACTGTAGGAAGGGCTGTGGGTGTTCTGTTAACATTTGCAACAGCTCAGTGTAATCCTAGGAGGCCATTTTAATCTCTTTTCTTCAAGTCTTTTTTTTTTAAATATGACAATACAGTATGGTTACCAGGTAAGATTAGAGGCACAGAGTGAGTTCTTTTAGTACAATATACTGTGCATATATTTATAGCCTAGCAGTAGAGTTTTTCTACGAATCTAATGTGAATGACTACATTGAAATATTTCATGCGTTACAGTAGTGGCCAAGGTTAGCCACTTAAACAAGGCATTGACCAGCCTGACTAGGTATGCAGAATACTTATGTAGGAAATCCAACATATAAAGTGAACATTCAACATGTAAGCAGTTATATTGGGAGTATGAGTATGCACCATTGGCTACGTGATATATGCCTGTAGTGTTCATAATGCTAAAAGTGCTTTTTTTCAGTCTGCAGCATACATTCTCCCAACAATAGGTTCGAAAGACTGACCTTCATGTTTTCATGGAATGTCCGCCCGTGCACGTTAATTACCAGTGCTTAGTATGCATACTGCCAAAGTTATATGTAAACTTGAAATTCTACAGCAATACCATTTAAACACAATATTCAGAAAAAAAGTGCATCTATATATAGATATATATATATATATATATATATATATATATATATATATATATATATATATGGCATTACTGCAGTATGTATAATACTTAGTGTGTGAGGAAGGTACTTTTTAAGAAGGGAATGTCCTGTGCAAAGACGCGTTCTATTTGTGAATCTGCACTGTCTCTTTGTTTATTGGTGCTCTACTTAAGTCAAACCCTTTTTATCTGAAATCAATTTAAGCTTCAGAAAGATAAAATGAGCATGTAACTTTATTTGACAGTGAATAGGAGCGGAATGCTGGGATTGTACTGTTTTATTATTATTATTATTTTTTTTTAGGAGCATATGTTTTATTCATGTCACTCTATATCTTAACTGTAACACAGTATGTACTGTACATTGTTTATACATGTACATGTGAATTGACATGTAAAATACATGCAAGACAAATACATTTTAGAAAGAAAATCTTTCTTTGACTGACACTTGAACCGTATATAGATATATCTATTTATATATATATATTATATATATATATAATATATATATCTATATATATATATATATATATATATATAATAAAAAGTAAAAAAAAAATATTGAAAAAAATGTGTAATAAACCTGAGTCACATAGAACCCTAAGAAGGCTTTACCGTCTAAGGCCCACCTTGTGCAGTTAAATCCCCCGAATAAATCCCTACATGCTGTGTTTTTATTGCTTCAGGAAGTTATTACTTTTATTGGTGTCATTAAATCCAATTCACTAACATGAATGACTACTGGTATTTTGTAAATGTTTCAGTCATATTGGAAATGGGACAAGTAATTACAATTCAAAACAAGTACTGCTGACCAACTCAATTTTTCTGTGGATGTTTCCTTATTTTATTAATCAGTTATGTTATTTATTGATGCATATTGATGCCACCAAGGACAAATTCCTTTTCAGTTTTCCCTAAGCACTAGAGACACACACACATACAAAAAAAATAAAAACACAGATGTGACCTGATGGTGAGTCATTCTTTTACGCTGCCATGGAAACAGTGGAATTTGACTGCTTGGTGATCTCCAGGGAGACACAAACATTTGCACTGTTATATAATGAACACACAAAAAAAGCAGACAACTGACTTCTGGTCAATGGGATTTGTTGTCTTCATGTAAAATCCAACAAAATAATCAGTGAGTGGATTCATTTTCTACAGCAAACATTTTGAGCGGATTTTTTATAGGTTTATAGGTTTTGCTTTGCTTTCTCACAGGTCTCTGGAAACTGAATATTTCATTGAAAGGGCTGCTTTCTTACAATTTGGGCATTCATTTAATTAAATCTTTCATGACAACTTGGGTGTGATAAAATACAGAAGAAGCTTCCTGCATATGTGCAATTACACATGACAGTGACAGCTATACGTATTCACACAGGGTTGACATAAATATGTGTGTAACTGGAGGGCACTGCAGCTGAGTGGGGTGAAATTGATAAGAGCTGCTGTTGAGGAATGGAATGTGTGGGCAGGGGTTTATTACATTTATTGGCTCTGCATAATTCCAGCTTTAACATTGTGCTATGTTCTAGTATGTTCTTATTTGTTACCACCTTGGCATAAAGGCCGTACACTGCGTAAGAGACTGAAACACCTTTTCATTTCACACCCAAAGATAGCAGCGGCCACATTTTCCGGTTGAGAATAAAGCTAGTTCACACATTTGCAAACAAATGTCAGGTCAGTCCTCTTGTCCAATGTAACTCAAACTGACTTAGTAGGGAGATGCAGTTTTTAGATAGAACAGAACCTAGCTGCTTAGTAGAGTAACCAGTCACGTGTTGTCTGTTAACACCAAAGTGTTTGCTACACATAAGTACTGATCTGGCTGCCCAGTGTGGCAGTGTGATGTTGGTGTTTCTGCTATATCCAATCCCTAAGTTGATATGCACAGCTGTCTCTGTCTGTTAGTGTCTTCCTGGGAGAACTTTGGTTGGGCAAGAGGACAACCAAGTGACACTGAGAAGATACTCCATATACCACACATGATAGGTTCAGCAGTACATATTAACATCATCTTTAAAGTGAACAAACAAACACAAATCATAGTTAACTGGTTAGAGGGTTACATAGACCAAGGGAAACTGGAATGCTTTTCATAGTGCGAGGAAATATTCTGATCTTTTTGCTTTTTTCAGTGGGGTTTTATGACACTAGGTGGCACAGCTGCACTGGAGATAGGTAAGTGTCCTCTGTGCCCACTGCAAGGTATGGTTGTTTGGAGATTAAAATCTTTTGTTATCCCACACTGCATAACGATGTATCTGATATGAAGGTGCAGTGTTCAACAATCATGTTATATTTTACACTACAATATCATTACTATCTGTTTTCTATATTCTTTTATTACTTGTGCAACCCCTGAAACCGCATTCTATAACACGTGTGATAACATACAATCCTCACGCAGAAATAAAGTGTATATATACATTATATAAAAAAATCACAGATAACCAAATGGGGTTTAGCAACTGTGTATTTAGCCAGTTCAGTGTTCGATTTTTGTGCGACTTTTTTAGCAACACATCAGCAAATAACCAAGAACAACTGGTTTAAAGTCACTGTGGAAATGTGTGCGGTTTGCCTTAATGCTCACACAAAAAGCAGCATTTAAATAAAACAGTGACGGCTTCCTGTAAATATACAGTAGACTTTACATATTGAAATGCTTTTTAAATGATTTTTAAAGTACATACTGTATTAGGAAGGACATCCTGGCTGTGTCAGTCTGTCGCTCTGTCAGTCTGACTTTAGCAATACTTTCAGACCTTGATTTTTTACATTTTACCTGTGGAACAACAATAACAAATAAATAAAAAAAAGAATAACCATTATATAAGTGATGCATACAGGTTTTTTTTTTCTCTCTCAAGGTAGTTGGTTAGATAATCTTGTCAGGTGACAAAACTGGAGGAGAAAAAAAAGTGGAATGTTTCCATTACAATATAAAAAGTACTGCATTATTGTGTGCATTACCTAAGGTCAACACATAGTTAACTCTTCTTAAAATGTGGGTTAGATAATATTCACCTGCAAAATTTGGTAACACTTAAGTTTAGGCATCCGTTATAACTGATTATAAATAATACCAAAAAAATAAAAACAATGGCAAATGTGTATAATATTAGTCTCCTTATTTCCAATCATATTGTTAATAGCACAATTAATAACATGTTTATAGATTGTTTATAATCATTTATAGCCGAGAAAATGTCAAGTTTTTAAAAAAATATCTGTCACCATGGAAACCACTTGCTATAAATTAATTGGCCACAAAAGAGCAGTTGCCAAAGAAACAGAACAAAATCGGTTGCCTATTGGCTGTTGAAGTATGTAGTTGCCCTTGGAAACAAAGCAGAAACCTGTACACTGTGGGTGTATGCGTGTGTGTGTGAGGAGTGGGATGCAGTTGCTATGGAGACCAGGCTATGTATCCAAGTGCACACTCACCAGGATTGGAGGAGGGACAAAGGCAGTCAGATGATACAAGAGCAGGTCTGTCAATCAAAGCATCTCCCTCCAGTCGAGAGATCAGGAATGATAGAAGCATACTGTATCGAGCAAGACAAGTTGAATTCAAGAGCACCTTAAGACCAAGATAAGCATCTGAAGCATGGCAACCATCACCTGCACCAGATTCACTGAGGAATTTCAGCTTTTTGAAGAACTGGGCAAGTAAGTTTTATGTAGACACTAGTATTCATAACAGATGCTCCAGATTTTACGATCAGTACAGGAATTAAGTGCAAGCACCAGGTAGAAGGCTTTTGTTCGTTCATTTGTTTTACATAGTTTCATTTTTGCAAAGTAAAAGCATAACAATGAAAAAGGTCTAAATAACAAAACGGTCTAAACTTGTAAATCTGCTATTGACAAATAAGGGTTAAGTAGTAGCTGATTACTTAAAAAAATTTTGGAAATAAGAAAAAAAAAAAACGCATTACTGTGTTTAATAACTGAGATAAAATATGATTTAAGGGCACATTTTCAACCAGACAATGCATACATGAAGACAATGTGATGATAGCACTGTCAACTTAATAATGGGATTAGAATGGTTTCATCTGTGGAGTTATGGAATTGCAAGGCAATATTGCCAGCTGCCTTGGTAAAATGCATGATCTCTGTTTCACAGCAGAAACAGAGTACTTCAAATGCTTATGATATTGTGAGGTATATAGAGAAGTGGACACACATGCCAGGACAGTAAGAACATGGATACATAAGTTGTGCAAGTATTTCAGAATATTTTGTTTTAAAAAAGCTTCAAAATGTTGCTTGTTATTTAACTGTTCCTACGTTAACAGGTTAAGCAACACAAGTTTTTAAAGTAGAATTCAATGGAGTGGAATGAAGCTAAGGGACTTTATTTAAATATTTCATATCCTGGTGATGTGAGAGTACTGGTTGAATTGCACCTGAACTCTTCTACTGTTCATGGCAGCTTATTATCTCCAAAATATAGCCTAAAACCCATCATTTCTTACAACCAGATAGATACAGAAATGGGAAAAATGAAGTAAAATGCTGTATCTACAGTGTGTTTTCATGTGTTGCACCAAATTGTGAGATTTCCAGTCCTCTGAGGTTTAAATTAGGCACCTCTGAAAGGTTTCAATTGGATTTCATTTCTAATATATATTAGTATATACATATAAATTGCTCAGAAAAGTTCCCAGATTTCTTTCTTCATTTTTATGCATTTGCATCTATGGCCCAAAGCACAGCACATTGTAATCTGGATAATAATGACAGGATGGGTATTCAGAATTCTAATGGTTCTTTAGTATTGTCCAACACCCACGCTAAGATTATTAACTAGTCAGCCCCCATGCATTGTTTTGACAAACCCAAGGTAAGTATTGAGGGGCTGTTATGTAATTCAGTTTCCTCTGGCAATTATATGTATCTCTGGCCTAACTGACCTAAGTGATTTAGAATTCATGATATATCAATGCACCAAAAGCAAAATGTTTTCTGTATGAAGTTTTCTTTGATGCTTACAGAAAAAAATAAGATGCATTTATATGTAAATCTGTTGCATCCCTTATTAAAGCTAAAGCTGTCTTGACTGATAGCCAAGGCTTTCATATCTATTTTCTTATCACTGGACTCCTTTTCTTCTGCTGAAAATCAGTTGGTTATTACTTATTTTTTTTAAATAATAATAATAATGAGAGCTGGATAGTTAAACTGCATACTGTACACCTTTCTGACCACCATCACAAAGTGCTTTACATTGGTAGGCTGTGAACTGCGCATTATATGCAGAGTCACTTACAACAGGACATTGATTTAACATCTCATCTGCAGGATGGAGCACAAGGAGGTTAAGTGAGTTGTGCAGGATCATACAGTGAGTCAGTCAGTGGCAGAGGTGCAATTTGAACTGATGACCTTCTGGTTACAAGCCCTGGCCTTTAACCACTGGACCACACTGCCTGCCAATCCTACAATCACTAAGAAGTATAGGAAACCAGATTTACAGACCCTTAATGCCTATGCATAAGTGCTGTAACTTTACAGCAAGACTAGGACAACAACGTTTATTCTACTATGTGTGTGGGTGTTACAAAGCGTTTTTATCTGTCAACTCTCATTGCACAGATTATAGCAGTGATGTCACAATAGCAGCTTCACCAAGCTTTGAATCCAGAGCCCCCCCATCCCACCCCCCATAGCAATGGCAATGTTTTTTTTTTTTTTTTAAACAATCCTGTTGCTGATTGAGAACTTTGCATTGTGTATCCTCTATAAATTGTTTTGGTGCCAAAGAATAAATACTTAAAAAAATGTATACATATTACTAAATGTATTATTTATAAATACTAAATAAGTCTGATCGATTATAACCGATTCACCATAAACAAAGAAGCTGAAGATAATGAAAGCTTTGTATCCTCTGCATGTATCACTCAGTCATGTACTGTAATATAACACTTAAGTTAAACCTTAAATGATAAGTATTAAGAAATATTACACTATGTAGTAACTGCTGTAGAGCGGGAGTTTTGTTTGAAGATATCCTAAAAAAAGGAATGTTATAAAAAAACTGTGCTATGAAAAAATGAAAGTCAAACAGTGTACAACACAGGCTAAAATACCCTTCAAATTTTTTTATGTAACAGGCACTACTACTACTAACGATGTACTTGGCCATTTTAATCTCCATAGTATTCTCTGAAGTCAACCCCATACTTTCTACACCCTGGGTACTCACCTACAATAATAGCCTTGGATTAGAACATATGTCCCTGTTTCTTTTATTAATTCTGTACTTATTACTTATCTTACAATAGTATGTTCTATGTGCTTCTCTGTTGTGTTTCTGTGTAGATTAATTACCATACTCTATTCCAGAAAAAGATTTTTCAGGCAGAAACAGTATAAAAGTAGCCTTTTTTAAATTTTATCCCTGGTATTGTGGTTTCCGCGCACAAAACAAAGAGACACATTTGCATAAAGTAATATCATTACTGTGGTTCACCTCTGCCTCTTTTTTTTTTTTTTTTTTTTTTTTTTTTTAAGATGTGCATGCAAGTGAAAACTCATATTTAACTTAAACGCTTCAAAATGTTTAAGAAAAGGGGGCTTGGCTTGTACAAGGAAAAAACACTTCACCATTTTGTTTTTCATTTATTACAGTCCTCATAACAGAAAATACTGGGATCACAACAAAACAAAACATTGATCACAATGCTTAACATGTACCTTGCAAGATGGGCCAGTGTTTAAAAAGTGTGAATTACACCTCCATCTGTATCCCGATTCTAACTCGCTTACCAAACCTGAAGCTGTTTGATTGCACCTGTTTTTTTGTTAATCCCTACTGTCCTACATGCAAAATCTGGCAATGTGGTAAATCGGTGCAAGGCAAAACGCATTATGATAATTATTTTGAATATTTGCCTTCAAATTCAGGTGCAGCAATGTTCATTTCGAATAGTTCAGATAGTTTCCGCACCACACTAAAGAAGATAATTATTACTTCATAAAAATGATCATTACTCCATACTGCTGTGTGATCAGGATGACTGTAGTGGTGACGTCAGACCTGGAAGAAGACAGACTCCAAAACAAGTACAGGCAGTTTAAAACTGAGCCGTGGCGTTCAGTATATTTATTTGACAAAAATAAACAGTTTAACCAAAAACACACACAAAACAAAGGGTGAATTAGCCAAACAAATAAACAAATAATAAACAAAACCGCAGAGAATGAAACAAACAAGTATCATGCTGGGTTTTAGCCAGCACGTATAGAAGTTGTTTTTAGTTTAGTTTTAAATCCCCACTCGCAGACTTAAGTCTCTCCTCACTCTTACACTCCACCTCGAGGGAGACAGCTGCCGGCTTTTATATTCTGGCAGAGGGGATCACTAGCTATTAATTAAATTAACTTATTACCCCTCAGCCACAGTCTGCACAAGATTAAATAAGGATGTGTGACTGTCAACTAGTTAAATAATCAGAAGCTGATCAGTCACACATCCTCACAAGGTTTTCAAAAATAAAAACAATAACCTGGCGGACGGAGGCTCGCTCGTCTGGCCAAACAATACATAATAATAATAAATAATAATAACATCGGACGGCTTTCTCCGTGCATTAATATATAGATCAAAACAATAATAAACAAAGGGTGGGACACTCCGCCACACATGCTGTTTTCACATTGCACTGCTAATGTCTTCTCTCATTGGGCAATGAATGAACACTGACACAAAGAAAATGGGTGGAGTTTTGTGACTCATGCCAAAATGAAATCTGGTCAGAATGAAAGCTCGGCCAGTCAACATGCAGTAATTATACTGATGTTAATGGTGGCCAATAACGGCTAACAGAAACCGAAGCAGTGAGGAAACAAAATGCAAGCAGCACGTACTGTGCTGAATGAAAGCGCATTTGAGAAACGCTGAGCTGGTGGACTGGGGGAGTGGATGGAATGCATCTGCATTGGATGAAAATCAGATTAAATAACTCCCAGTACCCAGTATCAACATCAAAATAAGTCCTGGTACAGAGTATCAGGGAGTACTGGCAGAATTTCATTCCTGCCTATACTACTAGAGTGGTCTGCTGTTGTTATCGTCTGTAGAAAAGTTAATGCTCCTTTCAATTGTTTAAGGCAACTTGTTGATAACACTGACACATGGACCAAGTAAGTATAAGCTATCAGAGATTTGTCTCTCTGGAGCTTCTAGATGCTATAGAGTACTGTGCTCTTAAGCTACCAATATCCAATGATGTTAAATCAAGGATAAGCAGCTATATAAGGTAACATACTAACAACCTGACGCTTCACAGTCTGAACATTAAAACATAAAACTAGTGTAAACAAATGCCTTTCGGCTTGCCAGCAACCAGATGAAGGAAGCTGGCCTGGTGCCTGTGGAGCACATTTTCAGGTCTCTTTGATGAGTAAATTATTCGCTCTGTGAAAACATCAATTATTAAATACACATTTTCATTGAGTGATCCTATCAACCCCCAAAGTTACGCAAATCTCAGACTGCGATAACATATTTAAAACCCCTGGGTCGGCTGATGTTGTTATGTAGATTTGAATTCCCTTTGATCATGTTCATTTTAAAAGGAGATTTCTGTTCTTGCTGTTTCGTTATTGTATAGTGCTTCAGGAGAGCTGCAATTAGGGGTGCTTATTAAGCAATGAAAAACCTCATACAGACAATACTGGCTAGCTTACAGTAATACCTTAGCACTACTTTCACCTTCTCCTAATAGAAACAAAAGGACATACATAATTAAAATGCCTGTATAGTAATATATGTAAGGAATGTACTGCTTTGAAAATAATCAGTTGTTATTGTTTCATAATTCAATATGGTTTATTACAATGAAAATAGACTGTAATGTACTATTCCTATTTCAACCTGTATACGACACTCTTCATTTTAATGTTAAAATCTCTGCTCTATACTATAATGAAAATGGCTTTTGGCAGCCACAATTTCAAGAAAGTATGGCCACAAAGGCAACCTGGTCAATTTTGGCTGTGAGAGTTGAAGGCATCCAGTAAATACATAAAGGGTTGGGAATCCCATCGCATTGAAGAAAAATATTCCCTAAGAGCAGCGAAAACACTAACAGTTCCTCACAGTGGTGACATAAGTACAACAAAAAACCTTCCCAGCTATTTGGTACCATTATTGACAAACTCTTTCACGGTCATTCATTGCAGTGGCCATTGTCTTACAATGAAAATGGTTTGGCTGTGGTGCCAGATACAGTATGGTCTGGCATTGGCTAAATAGTGTCTGACCATGGTTTTGGTTTATATGAATAAAACTAAAAGAGTTTTGTACCTTCAAAAATAGCTACAGTTGTTACACCCTTACGGCCCTATTAATTGTCAAAGGTCAGCAGCTTTTAACATGAATTCATGCCTGTCTCCAAACTTCAAATGGTCTGCAGCTGTCGAGCGTCCACAGAGAAGGTGGAGGGCTGAGGTCTCCAGGGCTGCCAATCCCTCAGCTCTCACAAGCAGCGGATTCATTACTGTGTTTACACATGGTGTAACCACTCACTGCACTGAGTGAGGACGGCAGTCTCTAGTGCTCAAATCCATTGCCTTGCACAAACACACCATTTACCTGCTCATGACTGTGGAGACAAACAGGGCATTTTTAAACACTTACATGTACCATTTACCAAGAGGTGTATTGTAAAGCAGTAAGAAACAGCAAAGTAATATTTAATGTAGGCTTAAGCATATTTTATTATTCTAAGTTGAAAAAAATCACTAGTAGTCCTATTGTTAGGTACAGTATTTGACTTATCTAAACAGTGGTAAATCAAACTATGTTGGCATGTTGCCTACTTTTAAATAAAAAATAAATAAATAAATAAATACTCTGAAGAAACCAACATGCACAGTAAAATAATTGTTTTTCATAACCTTAGTCAGCAAAAAGCCAAATTCTTGTATCTAAACCGGAAAATCTTTTCTCATTAACTTCTGCCTCTTTTGTTTTACTTTGCATTGAGTAAAGTATTACAGTACTTAAATACCCTTGATGTGTTAAATAAAATTAATCTTGTGTATAATGTTCAAAAGCAAATTAACATATTTAGTTTAGCATATATATATATATATATATATATATATATATATATATATAGAGAGAGAGAGAGAGAGAGAGAGAGAGAGAGAGAGAGAGAGAGAGAGAGAGAGAGAGAGAGAGAGAGAGAGAGAGACTGTAGGGGATATGATGTAGAACATCCTTAATATTATATCAGTTATAAAAGATGGTAAAAGCATAGGTAAGTAAAGTATACTGAAAGTATGGTAAAGCACACACAAGCTTGGTAAAGCACAGGCATGCTAAAGCAAATGACCTCTGGCAGACCATAGTAAACTAATTGCACAGGGTAATCGTGGGGAAAGGCAGGTAAAATGAAACAATAACAGTGGCCCCCTTTTTTTTATACACGATGTTGTCATTTCCGTGGTTTGTTAGGGTTCTACCTTTACAGGCTACCAGAGAAAGCATATGGATTTCCAAGAACGTATCCAGTTTTCTTTGTTGATGTATTTTCAGAGGCGCATTTTCTGTGGTGAGACGCTGTCTGAAGGTCCTCACAGGACAGGAGTATGCTGCAAAGATCATCAACACCAAGAAGCTTTCGGCCCGAGGTAAGAAGGGTTTGGAAACCTTTTTATTTCACTTTGCTTAATGTGTGAAGTGAGCTAGTCCTTTGAGCATGCTTGAGCAGATCGCTGATTCAGTATTTCAGACAGTTAATGAGATTATGAAGGCTTGGCTTACACAAAGTCTGAGCATATGTAGAGCCTGAAACGATGCATCAATATTGGCAATGAAACAAAAGCTGCTCGCATTAAGTACAGTACTCTGATTTTCCTCATTGTTGTTAATATATGTGTTCATTTAAAACAGTAGGGACCAAGATTACCTTTACGTCAGATTATTCCAAAGAGTTCCTGTCTAGGCTAACGCTTTACAACAAGTGTCTCTAATTACTGTGTATTTACATAATAGTTATTTCGTAAATACATGTGTACTTACACATAATTACAATGTTATTATGCATAATTACAATGTACTTAATGTGTAAATCTTTGAGCATGATATAACTTTAACCCTAACCCTAATCCTAACCCTTAACCCTTTTCTATTACCATTGTGTATTTACACATAGCATGCAAAAAGATGTACACATTAAATACATTGTAACTATGCATAGTGACATTGTAAATGCGTGTAAATACAAATCTATTTACTAAGCACATACACAGCAATTAGAGACATTAGAGAATGATATTCTATCTGGAATAGACTCCGGATGATATTAACACAAGGAAAGAGCACAGTTTTTTTTTTTTTTTTTTCAAAGTACAGTCTAGTATGTGATCGTCACATTTGTGCAGGATGCATTTTCTATATAGGATTGCAAATGTTCACTATACCGTGGGCATGCGGGGGAACAAAGTAGGTGATCAGTGCAGCCAGACAAGGTGGGGCAAAAACATGGAGAAATTTGTACACAAGGGTAAGGAATTTGAACAGGCAACAATAATAGATAGGGAGCAAGTGTAGCTGTAGGAGGAAAGAAGAGATATGGATGGAGTGAGGGAGGTTGAATATGATACAGGCAGAGGCATTTTTTGTTGCAATGGTGTAAAAGCATAAGAGGAAAGGCCAAAGAGGAGGGAGTTACAGTAGTCAAGGCGGTTAGTCAAGTAATTAAACTGCGTTGGAGTCAGAATTTGCTTTGGACAGTTCCATTATAAAAACAATGTGTCAACCAGGTGCAAGATATTTCCATATTCCTTTTTTTGCAGATGTACGTAATCTCAGTTATTGTTTGTTGCTTTGCGAAGGAAAAACAGAGCACAGCACAGTTCTGTACGTAAAGAAAGGCATCCATATCAGACAATTAAAACAGTTTGAAAAGATGACATTCACAGAAGACCTATTCAAAAACGAACCATAGGCAACAATGAATAAAAGCGTGCTTAAGAATCTGCAGCAAAAATTAATCAATGTCATATAATTAAAGGTTCTGTTATTCTGTTAACGTCAAAAGCCTATTATTACAATGACAGCTCCCCCCTCCCCCCTTTTTAACCAGAATTCAAAACTGTTTAGAAATTAAATAAAAAAAAAAAAAAAAAAAAAAAAAAACAAGAAAGTTTAGGGTCAATGGCAAATGTTTCACTAAAGCTTTTTTTAGTTGTATTCACATTTTTGATTAAGTGCTTGAAGTTTTGGCAGAATTGCAGCATACTCTGCCTCCAGGCAATGATGTACTCTGTGCATGTTTTGAGAACAGGTAATATGTATTAGTCTACTTTACCCAGAAGCATTTGGATTCATAAATATGCATCTGGAACTATTCAAAATGCCAATGCCATGTCTGTGGTTTGTCTGGGTGAATAAAGCACATGATTTCCAACACTGTATATGAGCCACTGGATGTCCTTGAAAAAGGAGCCATCTGTGTTTAGAGTCAGGTGCTTGAATGGGTTGTCTTCAGGGATATTTGTCAGTGCTCAGCTGCCAGGCATGTTTGACCCGTGTTAGTCTAGTCAATTTTGAAAGTTTTAAATCACATATAAGAAATGAATCAATCACTGTGACAAATTTGTCAAAATTCCACCCTGGGTCCAGATGTCATCCTGTGCATAGAGAATACCACTATACCACTACTATATTTATTACAACTGTTACTAATAGTGTTGCAATTTCCACACATTCACAAATTTTAAAAACAAAATAGCTATACTGACTTTAGCCTTCCTGTTTAGTGCATTTAGCTAAACCACTTTATAATTTAACAATATATTTTGCAAGCTGACATTTTGCTTATGGAAAACAATCTACTTTTCTCCATGATGATGCTATCTAGAGACTGTAGATCAATAAGAATTTGCTCCAGTTACTCACATTAGCAAACCCCCTTGGTTAGCCTCACCTAGATGAATGTTGTCCCTCTAGACACCAGCTTCAGTTCAAATCAAGTTCAAAGACAGATGATTAAAACAGTTCTCTCCATGCTAAATCAACCAGGAATATGGAGTAGGGAATGTAAGTGTCTAAGGAAAAAATAAAAAAAGGAGAATGGACTAGCTGAACAGGTAAGCAAAATGTGAAATGGGGGAAATGGAAAAATAAATGCTAAAGCAATCTAATCTTTTTTCACTCTTTAGTTTAAAAATATATTTATAAAGTATCTGTCAATGAATTATTATCAGTGGGTCAAATCAACAGCGAGAATCAACCCTTATTCAAACCCGCTGATTGAGTCATTGCAGATTTAACTTTTTCGTCTGAATGTCACAGGTGAAAAACATTCTTCTTCAGACAGATTCTTTAACAGACACTTCCTTCAAATGTATTATCATCATTCATTGTTTGTGAAACTAGAAACAGCTGGTTAATCGATTAACTGATTATTTTGATTATTGATTAATTACACCCAGTAGTGGAAAGATAAAAAAAAAAAAATTTATATTTCAGACACCTGTTTTTCCAAGCTCTGTTGCATTATAGCTGGAACAGCTTGAACTAGAGGTTTTGAGTGTATGTCTTAACTACTTCAACTAAAAAAATAAAACCCCTTCCCAAGTACCAGATTTTGAAAATAATCATAATAATGTTTTCAAACCTGTAATTGCTATAAAATGTTAACATATGATAAATTAAACACAAATGAATGACCTAAACTGTGTTTTCCATGAACCCTTTATGTTCCTGAGATAAAAACAAATATTTTTTTTTTTGAACAATGAAAACAAAAACTCTGCTAATAACGCTAATAACAATAATAATCAGTAAACAGTCATTTTCAAATAAAAATCAAACAACATCAAAACGTGTGCCATTATCGACTTGCTCTGTGACATTTATTGAAAAGTTCAATGCAACAGAACCCGGGGTGTCTTTTGTTTTCATTTTCTTAGCAGACCTTCCACCTTTGTTGCAGTCTCTGCTTCCCTGTGTTGGAGGGATAGTCACAAATGCGTGTACACAGCTACTTTGTGCAGGCGTTGTGGTGGTTCTGGCTGCCGCAGACATCTGCTTCACAATTAAACAAGTAAAACTAATAATAAAACAAAAAAGAATAATTTAAAACACTATATATATACTTGTAAAAGTTGAATGGCTTCCTGCAATATATTTCAGTCTTCTAAACGTCCACAGGTAGATTGGAATCACTACATGACACACAATTGGATACAAATGTCACCTGACCCTGCACGGACTTTCATTGCACATTCCACAGTACTAGCACTGCCTTAGAGAATGAAACCTGAGACTGAGAAACCGATCATAGACTAGAATGGGAAACGTGACGTACGCCGGTACAGCATGGCACTGTAAATGGGTTTTCATTATGGTGTTGAGGTGATTAAACTAGATTAAGTTGAATGTAAATAGATGGATATAAATAATAAAGTTAGTCAAGTCTGTTGAGGTTATCTGTCATAACCCAATCTAGTATAATATGCATAACTATTTAAAACTAGAAACAAAAAATAGCTGATGGGAAATTTAACTGAAGCATATAAAGTCAAATGGTGTAGATAAGTCATCTCAAATGACTCCTTCAAATTCAACACAGAGAGTTGAGCCAGGGGGCAGGTACAGAAACTGGAGATGATCAAATGATCGGAGAAGAATAGAGTGTGTGAAATAGTTTAAACTGCGAGGTCATAGGCTGAAAGCTTTGATATTGGGGACTTTTAGGCAGCCTTTATAGCATATGCCACTGTGGGTAACTTTTTCTGGGATCCAACAATTCCTCTGAGATTGTGAGTCTGCATCAGAGTCCTGTTTGAACTTACAGACTGAATGAGGTTAAAATTCCCCAGCCTTCCATCATTTTACACCTGCTAGGAATTGATAGATGGGAAAATGGTGGCCATATACTGGTTCCTACCCAATCATGCATATGCAGTATTTTGTGGAATGTCTTAAGCAGACATTTTATATCTGCTTCCATCAATGAATTGCACACTGGCACCACCTTACATGGCATGATGCATTTTCATGTGAATCTTGAAATAATTATTGTACTTTCTACACTTTTACACACTTGTCTTCAACTTAGACACATCAAGTGTTTCCTGACCAGTTCAAGTCCAGCAGGTAAAAGACAGAAGAATTTAGCTATACACTGTGTAAGATGGTTCAAAATTCAGAATCATCAAAGCAATGTCCAACAATGTCAAAGGATGTTAATATTTTTAAATATAGGCCACACATGAACAAGTAGACGTACATTTTGAACGTGTTCTATGTCTTCCAGTTATTTTCAAAGGGATTTTTTAATTATACAAATAAAATGGCCACAGATTCATAATGGATATTTACATGTAAGTTTTTAGGCAGGGTTCACGGGATGGAAACAGGGGCAACAGCTATACCTTATTAACCCTTAGCGGTCCATTTATTCAGCGCTTGTCAGGTGTGTCAGGTCCAACTTATTTTCACACGTGCTGTTTATTTTACACACGCTGTTTATTTTTTATTTTTTCACAGTAAAACAGGTTTAAAAGGCACTGCATAGCAAAAGGACACTCAGTACTGCATCTCCAGCCAAGCCCCACCCCTTGTTTGCTTTGTTTTTCACATACCTCTTCATAGTTGTGCTGATAAATCCTCTCCTGATGTTTTATCACCAAACTCCAAGTCATTATCTTATTAATATAACATTTCAAAAAGCTCTGCAAATGTTCATGATATTCTGTGAGCACTGGATGTGGAAGCAGCTATCATCTTTGTTTGTGTCCATGTTACCTCTGTGTATTGCTCAGATCCGCCCCCTTTTCTTCGGCTTCTCTCGGCTCCTATTGGTCACACTTGGCCATTCAAAGGTTTTCTCTGCTTTTTCCTGAGAATGACTAGAGACCTGTGCTTGATATCTTTTTGACCCTGTCCGACATCGGACTGGAAAGGGAAAATTGTAATGTCGGACTTGGTCCGACATAGGGCCGCAAAGGGTTAATCAATTAACATATTCAATTGATACAATAACACCCTATACGTTAATCACCTAACCCACCTATTTAAAACCAAAACACAAGCACCTCCTTGTCACAATGTTCCAGTTTTCGAACAGGACACAGCAAGACCTCTCTCTTTTTTGCTAGTAATAGCAAAAAGACAGCTCGTTACCATGTCAACTAGCTGGATCCTCTCCTTCCCTTCAGACTCAGACGATAGCCAGCAGCCAAGTACCTCAAATTCAGCCTTTCAGCCACCGATACTCTCTCCACCTCAGCAGCTTCGCAGATCCAAGCATAGCAGCTCGGCACCACAACCACCGCAACTGGCCAATTACAAAAATCCTGCAAACTCTTTTTGATAAAGGTATACCCATCCCAGCAGGAAGCGATCGTCTGGCATTACTTTATATCCACTGCTCAGATCTCGGAGCCGAACCTGTGATTCCCCTTCGTCTGGCAGCCAGCAATCAAACAACTTCTTGCAAAAGCAAATGCTCCTCTGTCCCTACGAACACCACTCCAGCGTATAGCGAAGCTGCACAACAGGCAAGTCCAGCACAATCCGATCCCATTTACAATCTGCACCAGGAGATATTTGTAGATATGAAAACATTATTACATCCAGTCATAGAAGCCATCGCAGCCATAAACACCAGACTTGACAAACTGGATAATTAGGTAGCAACGCTGGCTACAGCCACCATTATCCCTGCCTCTGCAACTACAGCCTCAGCTGCTACATCTACTTCCAATTTCTCCCCCCTGTACTGACAGCCGACAACCAAACATACAACCTGGCTACTGCGACAGCATCCGGATTCCAAGCAGCTATTACCAGTCCGTGTCACTGCTTATCTCCACCATTCCACTGAAGCATTGTAGAAGGTAAAGACATAAACCTCATTTCCATTTAGAAAACCACATCACAATTCCGAGTTGCTGACTGTGGGGATTTATCAGTAACATTAAAATCCAAGGATCTACGCCTTTTAAAAAATCTTACTCTGGGGGAATTTACGATGGCTTTCTCAATTTACCAGGACATCCTCTGATCTGTCTACCCTCATTGCCGCAATGAATTAGACCAGTACATGTTTACGTTATGGAGCTGTCAGTAAGATATGGAGGCACCATGCTTTATGATGACCTAATCTGAGCTCTACACAATCTGTCCCTGTTCACCGATGGTTCATTTAAAGGATTCGAGGCTATCTAGGATCAAGCGGATAGTCTTCTGAGATTCAGGATTTCTTTCCTCATCTTAAAGCTCGGCTCTTCTAGAGATTTACCCTATTGTTGCAGTTCCACATATCTGGGGTCACCATTAGTCAATTTTGTTCCACAGTGACAACAAATCAAAAGTCTGTATCATAAATAAAGGCCAATCATCCTCCCGTTTCATCATGCAGCTACTCCGCCGGATCATTTAGATCTCTGTTTCAAACAATTTTATTATTGAATCCTGTTACTTGCCAGGCATCCATAATTACGCAGCTGATGCTCTTTCTTGTCTTCAGGTTCCCAGATTCCATCAGCTGGTTCCCGCAGCAGCAACAACACCTCTTCAAATCCCCCAGTGAAGGACCTGATATTCGATTAAATACATCAATGTCTAACCTGCTTCAATCCGCCTAGACCTACATGGCAGCCACTTTAGCTATATCCACAAGGTCTTCATACTCCACAGCATGGTCTAACTTCTTAGTCTTATATGCCCAAGATCATATTCAACCCATTCTGTTTAACCAGGACTGGATTTTAGCTTTTATAGTCCACACAAGAGACTTCTTAAATCTCTCACTAGCAACCATTAAAACATACAACTCCAGCATCCAATACCGATATCGCCTCATGTTAGTACCATCTCCAATCCTATTATCAATCCCAGCAATACAGCTGATGCTTATCTACCTATATCTTCAGACCTTCTCCTCTCACTGATTCTGATCCACCTGAAAGGTTGCTTTTCCCCTTTCTGAGATCTACTGATGGAAACTCTATGCCTTACCACCTTTTTTGGATTCCTAAGATGTGCCGAATTTACTGTTCCATCAGTTTCCAGTTTCCCTTCCCTTGGCATCTGTTCCAGCGATATTTCTCTACTAACTAACTCCCACTTTATCATCTTCCTTAGCACCTTGAAAACATATTAGCTGCGATAAAGGTCAATTCATCCAACTTTCTAAACACAACTCTCCGTTATGCCCGTACACAACCAAGGTAACGGACATCTCTCCGAAGAAACCTTTCCTCCCATCGGATCCTCTGTTCATTGACTGTTCACGCTCAGTAATAACCAGGTACTGGTTCTTATCTCGCCTAGCCTCCCTCATCTCTAGAGCAGGGGTACCGCCTCAATTCTATACTCTCCACTCTTTCAGGATCGGAGCAGCTAAAGCTAACGTCAATCAGCAACTTATCAAGAGCATGGGGCACTGGATATCATCAGCAGTAGAGGGCTACATTCATTCATCAGTTTCAGACATCACCACTGCCCACCAAAGGATAGTCAGTATGCCCAGAATGGGGGCTATCTGACTGCCTGGACCACCAGAGGTTTCATCCTAAAAAAAGGGTGTTTTTTTCTCTCCACTGAGCAGCAGGTATAAATCACATAGCTTAATTTCACTAATCCACTTTGTTTGTCTCGTTCATTTTTCTTTCTAGTTCATGAAATGCACGGCAGGTCTTTGTTTATTCTAGGGGTATGGGGTTCTGCGGGGAGATGGGGGGTCCTTTCTTTTGGGGGGGTAGTGTGTCTCATTTCCCCGACCTCGGGTTGGATGCAACACCCACGAGCCTTCTTTGAGGGAGGTTCTCACCACAAGAGTCAGAGGGGACCCTCAGCCATACTGTGTATCAGTGCAACTAAGCACTCTACTTCCCCTCACCAGAATGAGGCTATTTTCTAATTGAATTTGGGACATGGCCTGATCTCGCTCTCAGTGATCGAGTTCAAAACTAAACTAACACCTTGCTGTTTCCTTCCACTTTCTGCGAACATGCTCAGTGAGCCGGACATCTATTATATGTTTTCACAACCAGCCTTGGAGGCAGAGTCTTTTCCCAGCAAGGCTCCAGGGCAATGAGAACCCTATCCCTAGTCTATCCTATATGAAGAGGCCACTCAAAACCTTGAATATTCATTCGTTAAGTGGAAATGGACAAAACTTTCTATGTAGCCCCTGCTTTCAACCCGGGAAATAGCAGTTACTTAGTTTTAATTCAGTTTATGCTGAGTTACAATTAATTAGTAAATATTTTTGCCCCATATATGTAAGTACACAGCTATATAAAAAAATGGTTAGGGGTAGGGTTAGGGTTAGGGTTAAGATTATTAAGTATTACGTACATTGTAATTATGCATAATAACATTGCAATTATGTGTAAGTACACATGTATTTTACTAAGTAACTAATGTGTAAATACACAGTAATTCGAGACACTTCATGTAAAGTGTTACCTCATAATTAATACACAGGCAACAATTAATGGGTAACACAATCTGGGACTGCTTGTTTCATAATCTCTAGTGTCTCAGAAGATGCTGCAGAATCAGTTATTGTTCTTAGTGAGCACTGGTGGTTAAGACTGAAATATCTCTCACAGATTTTACATACGATGAATATTTTTCATTTATTTCATCCAAAAGCATTGTTGAAATTTGGGCTCTGCAGAGACATTCTGGTAATGGAAGGCATTCACATTATTAGGGCAAGTTAGGCAAATGGAAAGAGAGAGATAGAGAGTAAGAGAGGGAAAGGGAACTGATGTCACCTAAAGGTAGTTTCTATCTATTCAACTACATACTGTATCTATTTTACTAAAAATATCTTCTGCTGCTTATACTTATGCTACATATTTTGCAATACTGAGCATACACCAGGAAAATGATAATACATAGGGGTTTTCATCAACAAGTCATAACATTTAAAACAACACTGTAGTTTACTGAACAGAATACAATTTCAAATTGGTTTCTGTCTTTTTTGTGAAGGTGAGATCAAGTTGTCATGATCAAATTGGGATTTTAATGATTAACTTAGTTTTTTTTGTTTTATATGTATGTTTGCTGTTAGTTTTATGGACTTAACCAGAATCATTTTAAAATGTATCTTTTTCTGTTTGCAGACTATTTATTATTAAGTGATAAGGCCATTAATAATCACAGATCCCTACTGTGTAGATTAACCATGAGCACTAGGGGTACTTACCCCCAATTCCCCATGGTAACAGTATCAAGTTTTATGTCATTTATCTAGATTAGACAAATGACATAAACAGATTTTCTTGTTATTACCGCATCTTGTAAAGTGCTTAGTGATGGTGGTCCACTATGAAAGGCGCTATATAAAATATAGATTGATTGATTGATTGATTGATTGATTACATATCTATCCTTATTGCTCACCTTCTGAAATGTTACCATGCTAATTTTGCAGTTTATTGTGTTTTATTGTGTGTATGCCATGTATTTAACACACCTTTCAATTGATAACTATGGTTTTTACAATACAATACTTTGTGCGATTTCCCACGACTTCACAATACTTTTAGAAAAGCTATGCATGTACCTTGAAATACTATGATAACAAGCTATCTAGCAAGACAGAATAACCATTCTGAAAAATAAATAAATAAATAATAACAAATGACTTGTTACTAAAAAAGACAACTAAACCGCACCTTGCGGTTCATGTCATTGCCTTTTTCTTATGCTCCTATAATGGACTCCAAGCTGTGTTTTATCCTATATATTATTCAAGACATTCTTCCCTGCCATGAAAGACAGGGGGTTACCTGGCAGCCCTGCACATGCAATATGAAGTGTAGCTGAGAATCTGTGCATACTAGTGAGGAGAGAGCAAAGCGGGAGGCTTAATAAAGCTGTTAAATTAAATAAAGAAAATAGGCAGGTTGTCAGTGACAGTCGGACGAACAAGAAAAGCTGTCAAAAAGGATGTCTCTGGCTCATTAGGATGTGCTGCTGCTGCAAATAGATTCTAAATATATCTGCTCTTAATGGATGGGGGGTGTTTAAAGCTTCAATGCATATTAATAGAAATGTACCGTGCTGGACCAAAAATTGAATATAATATCTCATGCTAAAATATATACAGATGTCATGTCATAAGAACATTGTGCTTTTCTTTATTGAGATTTCCATAGATCTCCTAGAGGCATCCCTAAGGCAAGTTACTTAAATATCTACAGTTATTAGCAAGTTAACTAATTGGCTGAAAGGCCAGAGTTAAAGCGATATCAAATATCATCTCTTTATTGACACATCATTGTAGAAACTGTTTAATTGTTCTTAAAATACCACTGCTCTAAAAGGATAGTTTTACAGTATATTTTAGTTCCGTAGCAGGGGTTAGTGCAGTTGTACTAGTCAAGTCCATAGAGAAAAGACTGGCACTGGCTTATTGCGTCCAGAGCAATTATCAATTTGTCCTATGCTAAATGCTCCACGAGCACCCACACTTTGAATTGTATCTATTGTATAAATACTATTATTTCAAAAGTCCCGCTGGGGGACTGAAGAGCAATTTTGCAATCTTACAGTAACTCTAATGATGGGATTAAATCTGATGTTCAGGTTGAAATTGGGATTTAAGGTTAGGATTTGGAAGGAAGCTGTTCCTGGATCATTTCATGCAATAGCCTCATAATACTGCATGTGTCTAACGGAATACTGGCTCTGAAACATCCTGCTGTCTGGTACTGTTTATCAAAAGGGGAAACAGCTCCTAAATTGCATCTCATCTCTCTTATAAACCTTCAAGCCCTTGAGTTTCTTTTATTTTAAAAACAAGTAAAACTGATTACAGAATGATTCCCATTGCGATCATAGTTATCTTTTCTGCTTTTATTGTTACAGCAGCATAAGCAAGTAATATCATTGACCGCAGATGGGCGAATGTGGTGAATGTTGCCTCATGCATGCACCCAAATAAGAGGGCTGAACTGAAATATTGTTTTTTTTTCTGTCTCTATGCCTTATTATTTTTTCCATCTCTATTTATATCCATCTATTCCTGTCAACCTTTCTCCTCTTTTCTGTGAATGTATGTATGAAGCAATGCACATGATCTTGTTTTGACCTGTGTGTCTGCCTTTATATCTACTGTAGGTTTATATTACTTGTCAGCCAGCTTCTGCATCTAGCTGTGTTTCTGGCTCATTATATACCATTGCAAGGTGTGTGTGTCCTTCCTTTCATCCTCAAAGTGCCCAGAGTCCAAAAGATTTTGTTCAGAAAGCTCACTCTTGAAACATAAAAGAAAGCAAAAGCATTTGCTTCAATCCATGTGCATTGGAGAAACAATGATCTGAATTAGAACATGACCATTTTCATAGTGCCCCCTCATTGCTTTGCGGTTGTCAGCTTGCTAGCTATCAAATTAGATTAACACCAGTCAAGCTGGGGATCTCAACGCCTCCTCCTCTCCTCTAGTGTTTTCATTGAGCACAGTGGGGTCCACAGATTCAAATGCAATGACAGGCTATTGCATATGGAGCTACTTCAATGCAGTTTGGAAATAAAATCTCACTAATCTCACTGCAGCTGAGCTGTCTAACTCTTTTTGGCTAAAAAGCCATAGTGAAGATCAGCGAGCCATACAAACAAAAACAATCACAAATGAAAACAGTGCTGTCGACCAGACTACACACCGCTTCAGTATTTTCAATGCTTATTAAACATGTTTCATGTTTATACAAACACAACACCATTTGTTTTTTTTACATTCTGACTCTAAATAAAGAGGGATATACATGTCTCAAAAGCCATCCATTGGACAGCCTTGCCCAATAGTGTTGAGGTTAAAATATCTTCCATTCAAATGTTACTCTAAAACGACTAATTTGACACAATTTACAGTAAATATAAGCATATCTAGTGATTCAGATGTTGCTTATTGCCCAAATACTTTTTGAGAGTAAAACTTGGATAAGTTGAGATCTACCTTTTGAAAAGCTTTAATCTGATTGAGGAATAGGAGAAGATAACTTTTACAAAGTCACTCTGAAGGGCTAAAAGATTAATGACTTCTGTTAGCTATTCCATAAACACAGACAGATGCCCATAACTGAGGATCCTTGTTAATCCATCTGAAGGAATGCTGGTCTTCAATGGGAAGCACGTCTGCTGATAATAGCTCTGGCACTGCTACAGCTTTTTGCCAAAGTCATTCCACCAACAGAAAATGTGAGAGATGCCAGATATGTGGCCTTTCAAGAAGTGTCCCCTGTGAACCTGCTTAGCTGGAGATCAAACTATAACATTAGTATGGGAACATGTGTTGTGAAAAAATGGAAGATTCTTTTACTTTGCCTGTAGGTTGAAGTTACATTTTACGTTTTTAAATGCCTGTACATCCCCTCTACAGTTCATGAAATACTTAATTACATGTCATATTACAATGTTATTACACTGCAATGGCACATCTGATTACTTAGAAATTACATTGTAATTACACAACCACAATGTTAAATGCATGTCGTTACAAAAAACGTGAGCAACTGCCTAACATTTGTGTTTTGTAATAAACATATAGCTGCATTGAATAGAAGTTCTGCTCCTATATTCCTATCAATAGGCTTGTTTACATTTTTATGTAAGCTGATGACTTATTTATTCAAACTTACCATTCGTAATCATATAGGAAATTTCATAGGCAACATATGTAGGTTTTCTATATATTTTTATAACAGGTACTACATGGTACCTATATGGTGTCTAGCACCAAAATACTACATAATACAAAATAAGTATCCTATAGAAATGTTATAGGAGTTGTGTTTAATGTTTCTTTTAAACTCATACATTTGTTATTACCAACCAGTAAAATACCAATAAAGGCACTATGTACCACGTTCTAACTATAACAGAGGTAGCTGACCTGTCTGTATAGTAGCACTCTACCCTCATACCTTCCCAACACAGTCAACCACCACACGGTAATGCCTTCATATCAGAGTTCTACTGCATAAATATCTGACATTCTCTGATATTCATCACTGTGCTGTACTGTGTTGCAATACAAAGCATAATATATAATCATTCAAGTAACAAATACTACCAGTTTTTAGTGAACAAGTATATCGATATGACGATGAGTATCCAATCCAACAATTTCACAACATACACATCTAATTTGAACATTTGATACTCTCTGATTGTTAGAATCATAAGCTTGGCACCATGGATCTACGAGACTGAAGAGCATAAAGGACTTAAAAAAAAAGATAAAGAACATGGTTAACGCTTTCTGAGGTATTTGTTTTTTTAAGTTTGCATTTTATTCCCACATTCTTGCTTTATGTTTGTTAGCTGTCTGTTTTTCTTGCTGGACAAAACGATATTGGTTTGCTGCCAGGGGAGTGTGCTTCTAGCCAAATGCCAATTGCTTACTCAGGATTTTTCTGCTTAGACTTTTCATATTTGATTGGTTGAAACTATGGGTGTAGTTGTTTCTTGTTGGTTTTGGTTTTTAAGTCTGTTTGAATTAATTGAATGCCTTCTATGAATGCAATGAATGCAACGTTTCGTGAATATCAAACTTTATTTATCTGAGCAAATCAGACTTCAAAACAAACTTTTTTTTTTTTTTAAATAACTTGATGCTAAAACAGACACTGTTCTAAACACATTCCTAGCAAGTATTTATTGCAATATACTACTGAGATTTAGACTTTCGTACAAAAGAATCTACAGTGCTGTACTTGCATATTCCAAAACCAATCTTCCTATTTATAGTACCTGCAAGTAAATATAATTAGATTTTAGGAAAGAGACACACATGGCACTAAAAATACTAAAAGCAATTAAGGAATACATTTGCCAGTACCCCTAAAGTGTTGAACCAGCTATTTTATCCAGCAGCAGTTTGCAAGAATAAAATAAACTGCTGCATTAGTTATGATTCTTGTCTCTTTTGGTATTGCTTCCTATGACAGAATGCTGAAAATCCTGACAGGCACCGAAGGTTTTCTGTTTAATCTCTACAGTAGTCTCAGCATAGCTGATAGTAGACATTGGCGGGATTTACACTCAAATTTTAATCGCGCTACTACAGTGCATTCATGACGCGTCACGCACAAATGACGCATGATTGTGCTCGTTCCAAAAGTGCACGGCAATAAAAGTCTACGATTTAAGTGACATTACACTTTGGTAAAGCACGGTAAACTGCGCACTAATTGGCCTAATTAGTCCCATAGTATGAAACTCGATAGTCGTGCAAAATACTTCACGATACACTTTCATGAAATACCACGATACCTCCTCCACTTTCCCTATATAAAAGAACGCTCTTCTCCGGGAACGTTCTTTCCACCCTGTTGTCCTCCTTTGTAGCGTAAGATTCTCCTTATCCCAATCTTACTAATACAAATCAGTTAAATATCCATCCATCCATTATTATCAACCCGCTTCTCCTGGTGAGAGTCGCGGCTAAATTATATATAGATTGTATACAGAGCCGTTGATTTATACCAATACAACGATGTCAGCAGTTTATAACATTATTTATTCATTTCAGTGTATTATGAATAGCGCTGGGATTTAGTCACGGATTATTTGACTTTTGCTAGTGTACGCGATTTTTGTTGATGTGCGGAACTTACGGGGATGTTAGTAAATTGTGTTCAATATGTATGTGATTTTATTGGAAAGTGTTTCTCATTAGTATTAAATTTCACATTTAAAAAACAATGGATTTATCGTATATTAATTCTAATAAATAATTACATATTTTGAACTAGCTCCAACATCGTACTTGCTGTCCTTTTTTATTTTTTTGGAGAAGAAAAAAAAAATCTGAATTAAACTAAGCTCTTCGATTAAATACTTCTTGAAAGTTATGGTAACAGTTCATAAATTCAATGTGTCTGTATATGTACATGTACGTGTGTGTGTGTGTGTGTGTGTGTGTGTGTACTATACTGTCAGCATTCGCTGCGGGACATACAGCACATTGAACAGTTTCCTCTTTTTAATTTAAATTATTGTTCCACTTGTGTTTTAATTATTGTACGGTTGCACTTAATTTAATGTACATGTCTCTTGTCAGCCCCACACCCTCTTTGTGTGATCCTTGTGTGTATTTCTCGCCCCCAGTGTGTTATTCTTGCCGTCTCTTACCCTGCCACCATTTTCACTAGTATTACCGGTGCTCTGGCTGAACTTGGTATAAACAGAACGCTCCTGGAGGAACGAGATAAATTCAAGAAGCTGAAATATCTGTACCTGCAGGACAGACAACGCCTGCAGTCCTCCAGTCAAAGCTAGAGGTCCCAATTTCGGTTCTGGGAGGAAATGCACCGGGTTAATGGACGACCAGCCAGTCCCAGTGGTATCGGACCATGTGCTGAAATCCTCATCCTGCCAGACATCCTGTGAAATACCAGCCCCATTAATTGCGCCAGCCATCATTTACTTTTCTAAAATAAAATATGATGCAATTGTAAAATACGAAAATACTATCCTTTATCGCGCAGCATCTCTTTTCAGTGCGTTTTGTGATATTTAAATAAACCCTCCCATTATTGTATTATTAATGAGGTCATTTGCATTTGGACGACTACATTCTCTCTCTAAAATAAACTCTCATGTAAACGTGGAAGCAGAACTGTCATGACCATAAAAGCGAGAGAGATCGTTGTCACGATCTTCAATTTTTGCTTGTAAATTGCCCCATTCACATGCAGGGTCTGCCAACACACATTGCAGAATAAAATGCTGCTACTCTCAATCAACTATCTTCGGACACTGTGCCAGCCTCCTAAGAAGCAAGTAAATTGACGATATATACAAGCTGTTAATCACAGACCATTCGATTTGATGTCCTGTCATGTTAAAAGACAAAGGACCTTCTGGCCAGGCACAAAGACAAGTCATGTTACCAATCTGATCAAAGACAGAGACCATACATGTCATCCCCTGTCCATTTATGGAACATTAGCCTTGTTTTCTTTACTCTAAATGCCTGTTTCTCACATCACTGTAAAATCCATGTTAGAGGCTTGGGGGTTATTCTACCAATTCAAACTATATACTCAATTCTGCAATGTCAACTCATTCAATATCCCCTCTTCCCAGGATAATCTACTGTAGTTTTCTGACGCAGATAGTGTGTATTTTTTTTATTTTTTTATTTTTTTTTATTATTATTATTATTATTATTATTATTTTATTATTTTTTTTATTATTATTTATTATTATTGTTATCATAGACCACACATTTTGCCCCATTCTTATTCTATGGAATTAATTGGTATGGTATGAATGTTGAGAGGAAAGGCATATAGCAAAGATACAATGTCATCTTAAACCCTTGGTTGTGGAGGAAACTGTCCCTAATTAGGATAGCAAAACCTCCTTTTCATCTGGCTTTTAAGCCTTAAGTCTTATTCACGTCCTAAGCAAAGAGCAACTGAAAAATGATCTAGTGCAATATCACATTGCTTTTTAATAATGCTGCTGCTGTCTCAGAAGTCCACAAAGTGTACCTCTGAATATGATTAAATCTTGCTTTGATCTTTTATTGCCCTGTGGATTGCATTAAAGTTCTTTGTTCTATCCATTTGGATCATGATTCTAGTCAATCTAAAATTGCTGCTAGCAATTCTATTTCCCTCTCCAATAATATTTTAAACTGTATTTGTTTTTGAGTATGTGTGCTGCTTTTTATTATGGAAGTTATGTGTATGGCAAGTGTTCCACTTAATGTGCTTATGTTGGATGTTTTTGAAAAAAAAAAAGATATATAAATAAATACCATTTTCATCGACTCACTGAATATCCAAGCCAGTTGGCAATGGCGATTTAAACTTGATAAAACCCATAAACTTGATGGAAACCCATTATTAATCATTCCTGGATATTCTGTTAAACTGGATGCATTACAGTTTGCATTCAGTCATTTCGAGCTGTTTTTAACAGGAGTGTTTATGTTGGCTCCGGTGGGGTTTCACTTTAGAGTTTGGAAGTAGAAAAAAAAAACCTCTGAGGCCATCTCTTTAAGCACAGACAAGAATGATTGATTTTCCACATGAAAAACCTGTCAGCACAAATTACATCACCCCTGAATGGAAAGGAAATAATTGTCTCCAATTGAACTGCTGGAATGCTGCATTTTGCTTGCAATGCACATTTTGTCGAGATAACTAGGGATCTAGATGTTGCCCAAAGAGTGGGACTATCAGCTGAAATGTGGTGCTTGTGAAATATAATGGCAGAACTGGAGACCAACACCCTCTCTATGTATCTACACTAACACTGTTACACAACTTACTGTCAATTCCTGAGACTGCTTACAAGGTGTCCAGAGCCATTTGAGCCAAGCTGTGTGGTGGGTTTGTGCACTAATGTCTATGCAGGGCCCAGTTTAATCTACCCAACTCATTTTACGATTGACTCAAGCTGAACTGAAACCTGCCAAGTTCCATGTGGAGGGCAATTTTCTTTCCTTGGTCGCTTTCCTGGAGGTCTGCTGTGGTAATTGATATGACCACAGATAGATCACTCCTCTTTAACAGACATCCTTCTCTGTGTCCCTTTGTTACAGTACGATTATCATTATTATAGTACACCTAACTGTTGTTTCAGTATGGCTAATTAAACCTTTTGACAAGTCTTGGAGGTCATTCCTCTGCAGATGTTGTTATTTCAATTACGACTTTGTCAATTATTTATTTATTTTCAACATGCCTACTCCTGTCTACTCACCCGCTCTCTATATACGGAGAATAGGTTGGGCCAGCAGAGTTGAAAGTTAATATTCAAAAGCATGAAAAAATACAGATACAAATTATAATTACTCAATATTTGAGCATCAGAACCCAGAACCAGTCTCAAGATTACACTCATCATAAACAAACACAGCAAAAGGTTGAACAAATATATAAAATGACATGTGAAGCTATTTGCTCTTTAAGAAATGTCAAATCAGTGGAGTACACCAGTAAGTGACTCCCTTCCTACAGTGTGGGTGAGCTATCCCGCTGCGTCTCACCCTAGAACTGCAAAAGAACAAGAAGGCTATCACTGTCCCCAGGCTTATCTGCTGCAAGTAGGGCACAGCATGCTGTATTATTGCGAGTGGTTAATGGTTTTGAAAGTTACCTGATTGTCAGGGTTGGAGACTAGAGAGTGACATGGGAATTAAACTTGAGTTCCACCCCATCCTGTCCCATCATCCCTTTTCCTGTCCTGTTCCATCCCGTGAACATTTTTTTCAATGTAATTTTTGTTCCCATCCTGTCCCACCAAATGTTTTCCCATCCCGTACTGTTCCGTACCTATAATTTTTTTTTTATTTCATTCCTGTCCCATTCCGTCTTGTCAAAAAATATCCTGTCCCATGATATTTAAGAAAAAAAGAGAAGACACTGATTTATTTTAACCTCTTACTGTATGCAATACCTTTTAGGCAGGATATTTTTAATTCTCATCCTGTTTCCAGTTGAATTTTTTAAATGTCATTTACAACTGCCATATTACCTATTACAATAATAACAAGAACCACGCAATCCTTCTTCAACCATTCTATTATGCATAACATATTGATAACAGAAAAAAAAGGAAAAAAAAACTCAAGGGTCTCAGTCTTTTGAGTTTCACTTCAACTTGAACTTCAATAAGTTTAATGAATCCAATTATTTGCTGAGGCTGGCATATTTAAAATGAGTTAAATTCTTTTAGAGTTTTACTGTAAATGTTGGTTGCAATCAATAATAGCAAGACAGTGGGGTTGAATCGAATGGGTGGGCCAGTGACATCACTAAATGGGGTGTGTCAATAAAAATGAGTGTCAGTGATATGAGAGGAATAATGTCTGTCTTGGTAAATATATGGATACCCAGAGGTCTGAGTATGAATTGGATTGGTTTAATTTTGCAACATTTCATATTGATTGGTTTAATATTACAACATCTAAAGTTCTTGAAGCTCGTCTAAACTAAAGTTTGGTGCTGCACTAGTCTTTCCACATCCTTCAGTCATGCTCCAATCCACTCCTGCACCCTTCAGTTCTACTCTCATCCATCCCATGTGATTTTAAACTCTTTATTCCCACTCTCACCCATTCCTCCCAGTTTTATTTCTGTTTCCATCCATTTCCCCCAAACATAAAGAGACATATATTTCCACACCATGGGACTCCCGCAGTAGTACTATCCTAATGTCACTCTCTACTGGAGACTGAGGTCCCTCCATTTGTCAACTGAGAAGTTACAGCACAACAATTCAAGCTTATCTACAGAGTCCCACACATGTTTTAAAACCATGATGTGAGCCCATTCTCTAAGAGGGGTGGGAAGGTTATTCCATGCCCGTTCAGTCTACTGCCAAACCCCATCATATTTTGACATGCCGGTATATGTGTTTGTGTCTCAGCCTGAATTTCTGTAAAAATATCAAAAGATACTAGTACTAGTTGAAGGAATATATTGTCACTGTTACTGCAGCATGCTCATATTAAAATATATCACTGACTTTTTAATTTTGTTTTTGATATAGCTGATGCTTCCTTTAGATATAATTGCCCTTAAATTACCTTTTGAAAGAGACTTAACCTTACATAACAGCACTTTTTTCTGTTGGCTATTATACTCATTGACTTCAATACAAGCAAATAAAGTGGCCAGTGCATACTTTCCTTAAGTAATGACATTATTTTAACTAAGAGCCCGATTATCATCTGAACAGTTGTGCAATGTATATCCACTCTTGTATCCACTCTTTAGATAGAAGAGATAACTAGAATAGACCACATTCTATTTGACCACACAAGGTGAAGTAACATCTTTATAAAAATGTACAATGGATTTGTCTGATACTCAAACTAGGAATGAGAGCAATATTCTCATTTGAGCCAATCACTGGTTTATATTAATTTGAAACAAATTTTGATTTAAAACTTGAATCAACACACAGCAATCAGATATTAAGGAACTTCAGATAGGTAGCCTTAAGCTGCACCTGACAACCCCCATCCCCATTTCCAGGCATGGACAACTAATCACTCAATGATCTGATCGACGATAACCAGGGCTCAAATTGAACAGCTGACCTACAGATCAAAGACTGCAGTTGTTCTGATGACATTGGCAGCTATAAGACTTAATTCACACTAATAAATAATTTTACTAGAGGCCAAAGTGAGAAAGATTCTTGGTTGGATATTTTGTCTTCCTATATTGAACAAAGGAAATCATATTTTAAGAGAAGAGCCATGTCCTGTCACATTTCATTGCATTCATCATTATCAGAGGCAGAGTGCAATCAGCTACCCAGATTTGTTTCTATAATAATATAAGAAGAAATTCATCACAGATATATTGGAAACACAAACTGTACTGTACAAGCTAAAGCAAGGAAAGCAATTAAGTACACATTACATAACAAGCATAAAGCTTATAATGATCGGAAAACGCTACATTTTTTAATGTATATATTAAAATGCTTTAATGCTTATTAATACAGAATGTGACCATGTTTTTAGGAACCACTTAAGCAATAACTAAGTGCTTCATTGAATGGACGAGGAGATAACATCATCTGAATGGATAAAATCCATGAAAAAAGTGTACTGTTGGTTTTATTCTAGTGAGAGAGACTCTCTACAAGAATACCTCACGAATCCTTCATTTGTCTTCAAATTGAGTGAGATTTCAAAAAATCAGTCATTCAGAACCAGGCTGTTCTGTGATATGCTGTAAATGGGTTTTTGCATTTTTATTTTATTTTGAAAGACATTTTGAGATCCTGAATTCCTGATGATGTAGTAAACTGTAATGTAGAGCTGTTGTCACTTTAGACTCTGCTAGGAGTAATCAGCTGCAAGTGCAGCAATCAAGGACCATTTTGTCCCAATCATAAGGGAATGACAAGCTTCCCAGGGTACAAGTGTCTGCTTCTGGTCTGAAGGGATTGGTGGCTGATTGGGATGTTAGCTGGAGAGTACTTGAAATAAGCCAACTTAAAACATATAGTAATCCAAAATGAAACACAATGCAGAGCATTATCAGCTGGGCAGGATCCTACCAAAGTCAAAGATGATTGCAAAACTATTATGCGCAATATATATATATATATATATATATATATATATATATATATATATATATATATATATATATATATATATATATATATATATATCAAACTTATCACTTATATTTGGATAAAATTCACTGGATGTGATTGAAAAATGACAAGGTGCAGTGACTTTTATTGTGCTGATTAACAACTGAAGATGATCACGAAGATGCTGCCAAATGATCTGTCAATCTTGGGAAGTGTTGTGACTCTTGGTCTCCCAGTTTGTGGCCTGTCATTGACAGAGTATACCATGTTGCCAGGTTTTGAAATTGCTGGCTGTGAGCACCCAAGGTGGTGAGCCACAGTATGCTGATCTCTTGACAGACATGGCATATTATTTTTATTCTCTGATTTTCTTTATTGCCTTTATTCAAGCTTGCAAGTCAACAGCTGAAATCACTCCCTATCCAGTGTCCAATCAACTGTTTCACTAATTAGGTGATTAAGTGCATACAGTATGCTTCAGTCATAGTCATTCAAGTGTGTCATGGTCAAGTATGAATGATCGAGTGATTAAAAAGAAACCGAAAACATTTTGTCAATGTCCATCATTTATATACCTTTTTTGCAAAATTTAATGTGTTATAATAGTGATGTTCTTTTTTGCTGCTCGAGATTTTGTTGGCACCTGAGCGTACTCCACGACACTTTCAAATTAGACTTTACACATAGAATCTACAGAAACTACTCCACATTGATGAAGTTAAAAAATTCATATAGAATATAAATAAGTAATATTTACAGAGAAAAATAGATTCATTTCAGTTGCATAAGTATTCAACACCTTTCCTACTGCAGCTCTAAATCAGTTCAGGTGCAAATGATTTGTTTGAATGGTCCCAAAATTAGTGAAATGGCTTCAGCCAGTGTGTACTCAAAGTGGTTTAACTTGTAGATAATTTCCCTCAGGCATATAAAGACTTTCAAGCTGCAACTCATATAGTGATCAAACAAAGCAACCATGAAGACCAATGAGCTTTCGAAACAAGTCAGGGATAAAATGATAGAGAGGCACAGGGTAGGAGAAGGGTACAAGAAAATTTCAAAGGCTCTGGTTATCCCTCTCAGCACAGTGAAAGTCCATCATTAAGAAGTTGGCTGGCCTAATTGGACAGGCTGACCTATATGGACAGGTAGCAAGAAAGGCCATTACTCAAAAGCCTCATCTTAACGTATGTATGGATTTTGCGAAAAAGCAAGTAGATAATACTGCAGACATGTCGGAAAAGGTTTTGTGGTCAGACGAGACAAAAATGTAACTTTTCGGTCTAAATTCCAAGCGTTACGTCTGGCAAAAGCCTGACACTGCACATCACCCAGTCAACACCACAGGTTTGTTCTGGCCAGGTCGTCATGCAGCATGTGGCATAGATGAGTCGAGACGATACCTGGACACGATGTGCCCATTACTGAGCTCCTCATATGTGTGCCGAGGCCGGTAAACCTTTTCAGCATATCTTCGCCTATGTCAGGGTTGCTGTTGCTGGGATTGCCTTGCATCATTCATGAAGTAAGTTACAAAAAATAGAAGGTGAGTAAGTAGATTCAAGAAAATGCACAGAGTCCTTTTCTTCAATCAGTTGCCAGGTTTATTGAAATATGCAGGAAGTCTGGTCCCAGGTACAGGACATACAACACTCAAAATTACAATGTTTGCGTGACATTAAATACCCTTCTGTATAGATGGTCCACCTCCCCTTTCTCTGACATTAACCAATGGTCAAGGTAATTTAATTTATTGTGTGAGTGTTAATGTGTGTGTGTCTGTGTGTGTAGTCTAGAGTGACAACCTCTAAACTCAGTGCATTCTTCACACTCCTGGAGACAAAAGGTCCATACATCTGCCTTTTGTTATCTCCTTGCGACCCCCTTTGATGCCAGTGGGATTATCTCTTTTGATCTCTCTGAAGTCTAGAGCCTGTTCCCTTCTAGTCCACAGCATTGTTATCTCATTAGCTTGCAGTCATTGTTGGGCAGTTTGTAGACGCATCGTATCAATGGTTAGCAGTACATGCAATTTGAACCAAACAGTCTGCTATCTGCAATATTAGTCTCTTTTCAGAAAAGAACACCAGTATAGCTCTGCTAGTCCACATGCGTAGCAAACCCCTAATCAATTCTCAATCCATGTTTTCCAACAATTCACATCGACATGTCGAAGGACAAGCTGCATGCTACCCATGTTTCCCATTGTTGTCTGTTTGTAGTCAGTGCTGGAATGGTAGTGTGTGCAGAGTTAACGCAGTCTTTTTGCAATCCTTATTCTGTGCGTCACAAACCTAGTTTTGTGCTTGGCGCATACCTTCAAATATACCAGGATCACACATATTGTCGGCCACTCCCCCCATATTGTGCGATGCTTACATTTTATTTCTGCACAGCGCAGAATGGATTGTGACACACACAACGGCCATTTGCTACTTGCATACCCCTCTGCACAGAGCATAAACCTTTTGAAGATTGGGCCCATAGTGTACACTTTTGACCATCATTTTTTTTAATATTCTTTTTCCAAGCTTTCAGGACAGTTTTGGGGTCAGTCAATAAAAGGTGAATATCAGAAGACTCTTTTTGATGGATCAAGTTCAAGTAATCTAGTGGATTGTAGTGGATGGCTTTTAAAGCTTTAAGCAGTGCTTAATGAATCATTTAGGATTTGAACCCCAGCCACGCCCCTGTTCTACTGATCGAGTAATGCTATTTTAACTTTATTAAAGTATCTTGTCAAATATCTTTTTCCAATATTTTACCTTCTCAATAGCTCAATATAGTAACACATGGGTACAGGCTACTAACATCTTAAGCAAATGACTGCGTCAAAAATCTGGAAATACTGAAATTAGACACCCTGCTAAGTTCTGGATACTAAATTTAAAGGTGACTGGAACAGTGCTGTACACTTGATTTTTTTTTTACATATTTATTTGACAGAGGGTCTGCCTAAAGTGTGCATCAATCTATAATGTTTATAAACATATTTACAGAATGTCTATTATGAATCAATCCCAACATTACCATTGAATAAGAGAATGTGAAATGAGTCCAACGTGCTTCCTTTTTTTCTCTGCCTTTTACTTGTAAAGCTGACAGTTGTAATTTAACTTAACAATGTGTAACTGTAACAGGGTGAGGAGCCCTGCACATTTATTTGTTTATTTTTAGAACGGGGTACCCCTCCGCCCCTGAGCGATTTATTATTTTGTAATTGTTTTGTTTTTTTAAATAAACCGTGTTGCAGTGTCTTTTTGCACTGCAGTACTGCCTGTCTGTGTTTCTTCCTGCATTCTGGCTACCCTGCTACCCTGTCACAGTAACATATCTATATTCATGTGTGCCGCTGATTGGTTAATGAACAAGGACAATGAGCAAGGAAGTGCAACACTATACGAATGCATGGCTTGCAAACAATTTTTATATTGACGGGCATCATGTTTAATGTGACGTGTTTCTTTCTGCACATTTGAGATCTAGAAACAAATGGGAGTGCCCAACAGGAAAGAATAATGGAATTATTTTGTTAGCTACCATCACTTTAAGAAATAAAACTACTTCTGTGAGGAGCAAAAGAGGCTGTTCAAGTCTTTTGAGGTTGGTGCTTCGAGCATTGATAGCCCACATGAAGCTATGCTAAGAATCACTGGAGCAAAGAAATAATGTAGTGATCCTCACGCTACAATGTTAGATTTCATTTAGGGTCAGGACTATTTGTCAGAATGTTGTTCCATTATCCTTTAAGTAAAACTGTGTTGCCAAGCAACACAGACTTAGAAATCTGCCTAATAGCTTCTGTGGTAGTTAGAGAATAAGTTAAAAAGCAAATCCCTGAATATTCTCTTGCCCTGGTTCAGCAAGGTCATGGGAAATGCACCAAATCCAATAATACTACTTAAAGGACTAGATATATGAAAAAGATGCCATTATTCTTATTATTTTAAACATAGAAACATCAAACTTGATTGAATGTAGAAAAACAAAGGGTAACATAAGACATTTTTACTAAACAAGCTTAAACACACATCTCCAAAAGCTCTAACACTTGGCAATACTAAACTCCAGGCTCAGGCCAATTGTTTGCCTACCTCATTTCCAGAGATGTTTCATATGGCTAACCCCCACACCACAGCACTATAATGTGACAAATGAACCAATGCACTCACTAAAGGGGCACTAATTCTTTGTCCTTTTAAAAGTCAATAATATTTCACAGACTATAACATTATACCCTACTAAATCCAGAGCACAACAGTATAGTCATGCCCACTGAGTCTACTTGCACAACATTTAGGACTTTAAGACAAATAGTACAGTCATACAATCTATCATACTGTACAGTATTTTCATATTACTGTACAAAATCCATTACATACTATACGTTAATAACAATATGATAGAGGCATATTTTTCAACTTGAGTGCCATAATCAACATTATTCCTTTTGAAAAACTGAACAGTAACAAAGTGTATTAAAAATCTACTGACTCTCACTCAATCTATTGGCAATTGTTCAAGTCCTAGATAAAAAAGAAAACACATGTAGCTTGAGGTAAAAACTTGGACTGATTCTCCCAGGAGATACTCAGCTAAGAGCGACAGATAGTTTACTTATGCCTCTGCAGCATGTGGATCTTCCAAAGCCTAATCATCTCTCTGTTGTGCACTCGAAATCATAATTTCCTAGAATTTTAATATAGTATATACAGCATATGTTACATAAAGTGTTCATCAATGTTGAAAAACCCTTCTCTGTGCAAAAGTGTAAAAATTTATTTTGCTAAGCTGCTTTTTTAGTGGGCAGCCTCACGCCTCCACATTTTCATTAGCAGAGAGAAGTCTGACGCAAAACCGCCTCACTGGAGTCTTAGCGTGAACTCTGCAACAGCCTCCCCCGCACCCAAGTCCACGCAAAGCCACCAATTCTACTTTACATGCGTAGCATCACATAGATATGGCAGGTGTGTAGCGTTTAAATTAGATAGCGCTCATTAGAATGTGGAGCTTGTTTGGAATGTAGCTCCAGAAACATTTTTTAAACACCTATTGCTCTGCTGCTTGATTTAAAATGAAGATTTGATTGTACTAGGTTTACTATACAGTTTAAGCTTATTACTTTAATAGTTTATATTTATCAATTAACAAAATGCAAAGTGAGTGAACAGAAGAAAAATCTACATCAAATCAATATTTGGTGTGACCACCCTTTGCCTTCAAAACAGCATCAATTCTTCTAGGTACACTTGCAAACAGTTTTTGAAGGAATTTGGCAGGTAGGTTGGCCCAAACATCTTGGAGAACTAACCACAGTTCTTCTGTGGATTTAGGCAGCCTCAGTTGCTTCTCTCTCTTCATGTAATCCCAGACAGACTCGATGAAGTTGAGATCAGGGCTCTGTGGGGACCATATCATCACTTCCAGGACTCCTTGTTCTTCTTTACGCTGAAGATAGTTCTTAGTCACTTTCGCTGTATGTTTGGGGTCGTTGTCATGCTGTAGACACTCATTTGTGTACCGTTCTCCAGCCCTTCGGCGAACAAACTGCCTTCTGCTACAGTCAAATATTTCAAATTTTGACTCATCAGTCCAGACAACCTGCTGCCATTTTTCTGCACCCCAGTTCCTATGTTTTCATACATAGTTGAGTCGCTTGGCCTTGTTTCCACATTGGAGGTATGGCTTTTTGGCCGCAAGTCTTCCATGAAGGCCACTTCTGACCAGACTTCTCCGTACAGTAGATGGGTGTACCTGGGTGCCACTGTTTTCTGCCAATTCTGAGCTGATGGCATGGCTGGACATATTCCTATTGCAAAGGGCAGTAAGCATGATGTGTCTTTCATCTGCTGCAGTAAGTTTCCTTGGCCGACCACTCCGTCTACGGTCCTCAACATTGCCTGTTTCTTTGTGCTTCTTCAAAAGAGCTTGGACAGCACATCTGAAAACCTGTCTGCCTTGAAGAGACCTTGCTGATGCAGTATAACTACCTTGTGTCTTGTTGCTGTGCTCAGTCTTGCCATGGTATATGACTTTTGACAGTAAACTGTCTTCAGCAACCTCACCTTGTTAGCTGAGTTTGGCTGTTCCTCACCCAGTTATTTGACTCGTACACAGCTGTTTCTGTTTCAGTTAATGATTGTGTTTCAACCTACATATTGAATTGATGATCATTAGCACCTGTTTGGTATAATTGTTTAATCATACACCTGACTATATGCCTACAAAATCCCTGACTTTGAGCAAGTGTACCTAGAAGAATTAATGCTGTTTTGAAGGCAAAGGGTGGTCACACCAAATATGGATTTGATTTAGCTTTTTCTTCTGTTCACTCACTTTACATTTAGTTAATTGATAAATATAATCTATTAACATGTCAATTTTTGAAAGCATTCTTACTTTACAGCATTTTTTCACACCTGCCTAAAACTTTTGCACAGTACTGTATATATATTATTCCCATTCCCATAGTAAACTCCTGTACAAAAACATAACAATTAAAACTATGCCAGTAACAATATTCTCTCTATAAGCACACATGTATATATACACAGCAATATTCAGAAATTGCACATTTGAAATATATTTTTTTTTAATAGATGGTTTCACTCACCAGCCTCTTAATGCGATTTCTGTGCCTGCCTTGTAGACACAAGTTTTTCAATCCGGGGATGAATTTCATACAAGGATACTCGGAGTGTCTTTCCAATGCTCAGTCTGTTTCGGTATTTAGTTTTAGTTGCAGTCATTGAGGAAAATCCACTTTCGCAAAGTTAAGTAGAATGAAATGAGAGTAAGGTTACTTTTCAAACTTTTGGAGAGTTAATTTTAGATGAAATGAAATAATTTCACGCAGGAGAGTGAGATCGACTTCTCTGTCATCAATAGCCATGAATGGAAAAGACGGGAACATGTCAAAACAATCGCGCTCGACTCTTTCTTTCCAGACTTTGAGCTTCTTTTTAAAAGCTGTGATCTTGTCAGCCATTTCAAACACATTAGATACACTTCTCTGAATAGAGAGATTCAGGTGATTGAAGTGATCAAATATATCTGCCAGATATGCAAGCTTGGCTAGCCATTGTAAATCCTGAAAGTATTCTGCCAAAGCAGACTTCTTTTGAGACAGAAAGGCTTCAAGTTCACATCGCAGTTCGCTCACGTGACAACCACCTCACTTCAGCTCAGTAAAAGTGAGTGATGGTGGTCGGCCCCCATTTCTTCACACATTGCAGCAAAGATGCGAGAATGTTGTACATTTGTTTTCGCAAGATTCGTAGTTTTAACTACTATACCGAGGACATTGTTAAGTTCTGGAGATCATTTTTTTGGTGTCAATACGTCTCTATGAATGCAGCAATGTGTTGCTTGAGCACCCGGTTCAGATTTCTTCACTCTTGCCGCTACACCTGAATGTCTGCGTGTCATTGCCGCCGCTCCGTCAGTGCAAATTCCAATGCAGCGGTCCCACCGGATTCCATGTCCTGTCAAATACTCGTTTAGAACTCGACAAATTTCAGCACCAGTTGTATTTTGTGGCAGTTCTTCACAGCAAAGTGCATCTTCGTGGAATGCCCCTTCATATGCATAGCGCACATAAACAATAAGAACCGCGGCACTGGAAATGTCCGTAGACTCATCCAGCTGAATTGCAAACCAGCCTGACTCTTTCACTCTCTCTATCAGTTGTGATTCAATATCTTCTGCAATATCTGTTATTCTACGTGAGACAGTATCGTTTGACAGAGGAATGCCACTGACTTTTTTGGCAGCTGTATCATCCAAGACTTCACGACAGGCATCTATTATTGAAGTCATTATTAACTCTTCACCGATTGTAAATGGTGACTTGGCTATGCGAAGGGCCAGCAAATACGATGCTTTTAACATACCTTAATTTGTTGTTGTGGCAGCATGCAGTAGTCTCTGTTGAGACTTCACTTCATTTGTTTGAAACATTCAACTGGCTTTTCTTTGAAGTTTGGATGTTTGTTTTCCATGTGACGAATCATTTTCGAAGGTTTCTTAGCTTCGTTGCTCAGAATCACACTACAAACAACACATTGCGGGTTTGGGCATTCTTCGTCCCCGCTAGCAAGAAACCCATACTTTATATATTCGGCATCATATTTTCAGTTGAAGGCCGAGCGTTTCCTCGTCTTTTCCAACCCTTCTTCCCTTTCACTGCATTCCTCATCACACTCCTCATGTCTATTATGTTTCCCTGAACTTTTACTAGTTCCGAAAAACCGATCCAAAGGCCCTTGCTTCGACATATCTGATCAAATAAAAGCAAATCTTTCGCTTGCCGCTCTCTAATACACAGTACTGTACTCTTTTTCTGTTGAAAGTTTCGCGCCAACATCGTTATGTTCAGTAAAGACAGGAGTCTTTAGGAATGGAATCGCTTTACTTTGAGCAGTGAGTAGGACTTTGTGAAATTCCACTCACACGTAGTAAATATTAATATTTTGAGTTAAATACCTTAACAAAAAAAAATATATATATTTTTAAAATAAAATCTTACATGGACCGGCAAAGTGGCTGCCACGGATAGGTGCCGGTCGTTGAGAACCACGGATTTAATGGCTATAATGAACCAATCCCCTATTCTGGGACATGGTTGGAACAATGATCTGGTCTGGAAGGGCTAGATTAGCTCATCCATGGAATGCGCTGTTTATACACTTTTATTTAATTATTTTGTTTTATATAACAAAATAGTATCATGAAAAAAATAACTTTGTAAGTTCATGACTATTGGACTAAAAACCGGCAGCTGTGTCTTACATGACAAATGTGGTTCTACCTGGTAATGCATTTTTTAAAATGATGTCATATCTATTCAATTAGAGCGATGGTGAGCAATTCCAGTCCTGGAGAGCGTCTTGAATTGTTCAGCAGGAAAAATGAAGTGATTCCCTAGTTTAGAACTCAATTGGAACATGGTTGATACAAAGTCCTGGACTGGAAGAGGCAGCTTTCCCCAGCCCTGAGTTTAGAGGGCTGATTGACGAGCTCAATTGGATTTGACACATCTCCTTTGGTCTTCCTAATGATAGATCTCAGTGATTTTCCAGACTTCACAGGTTTCTGCTCAAGCTGGTACATTGGCATAGATTGTTACTGATTGGTTGAGTCATGATATAACAGTAATGAAACCAGAGGATTAATATATAAATTCCTTTTCTTTTCAGATCACCAGAAACTGGAGAGAGAGGCTCGGATCTGTAGACTTTTAAAGCACTCAAATATTGGTAAGTATTTTTGTAATTGTATTTTTTTTTTTTTTAATGTGTTTCATACTGGTGCTGCTAATATAGATATTGACTTATATTACCCTTATCTTTGTGAATGAGGCCCACACTTTGAAGGAAATGCCTTCCTTTGTGTTCTGAGGTTATTTGAGAGCTCATACACAGACTAATTAGTACCAGAATCAACTAAATGGAAGAGTAAAGTAAATGTATTTTTGAGACAATTAAATACTGTGCTAAAGTAATACATTATCATGGCCATCTGTTTTTTTTTTTTTTTCATTAATCATCATTCATTATTTATGATATGTTTCGCATTCCTGGTTATTTAGCATGTTTAATGAAGCCACCAGCATACAGTGCCTCCTCCCCTTTAGAGTCAGTCACTGAGGAAGCAAGAATTTCTGTAGTAAGGCCAGAGTAGAAACAACTCCTGGGGTGTGCGCTGGTATTTTCTACCCTCCTGAAACAGAAAATGTATTGGATTTTCAAACTGGCCTGATTATAGAAATTCCACTTTACTCAGGCTTGTAAGGAGACAGCTTAAATGTAAACATGTATCAGGAGATATAAAATACATATATTATAGCATGTATCAGGAGATATATAATACATATGTTATAGTAAGTAAATATCCCTTTATTCTTTTCAATTTATATTAATCAGGAAATTATAGGAACCACTAAATTAATTAAACAATAGTTGTTGTGTTGTACAAGGTGATAAACATTCAGCGGCTTGATGAAGTTTATTTAATTGTGTGTAATTATCTGTAATTTCCTCTGTTTCTGTGAAACAACGTTGGCTAAGTTTGAGGTTAGAGTTGGGGCTTGGGTAATTTATTGAAATATTTTAATTTCACTGAAATAATTTTAACAGCAATTTTTGGTATAATTACTTGTAATATAAAATGCGGTCATGTAACTCTTCAACAGAGGCATATAGATTTCCAAATCCTCACATTCCAATCTGCACTCTTGCTTTTCACTGAATTCGAATATAAATCACAAAAGCATGTGTCATTTTCTGATTAAGAGGCCATTCAAAGCTTTTCTTAGCTCCTCAAATGTTAAATAATGCAGCTTTTTCTCTCTGCTATAGACATTATCAGCTAGATTATTCGTTCCCTGTTATTTTCACCCTCTTCTGATCTTGAGAGAAGTTCTCACAGACAGGTTGAAAATGAATGAGAACCAATTCCTGATGCTCGCTCACTGGGAAGTTGTAAGCAGGGTTTCGTATGTCAGAATTTAGGCAGATGTGAGTTTCCTGAGGATCGGGTGAAAGTCTATACTGTTTTTCTTTTAAGGGGCAGCGTTTTGTAAAATAAATGTAACTTAGACACAACAGGAGAGCCTCGTTCGAAAGGGGTTGAGGCTATACAGCGTCACTGCAGAGTAAGTGCGAAAACAGCTCTTAATGAAATTATATAAACATTTTATGTATTGCTATCATGTCCTGATTGCTTAAAATCATATCTAAACATAACATAATAAATAAAGAAGTATTCTCAATAATCTGTAGTTTATTCAAATAGTATGGTCTCAGACAATAGAGTCTGGGTCTTAAACACCTGCACTGTAACTCTCTATCATAATCCTGCGGACACCATCTCCTCAGGGAGTCACAGTCAAACAAAGTCCTCAGTAAAAATTATTTATACATTTTTGGGCTGTATTAAGATATGTCACTGTTTAGATCATTAAAATAGACCCAACAATGTGTTGATACACTGATCACTTTTAATCCTGTTTCCCAATTTCTCAGTAAATTTAAATTTTAACAGACTACATTCTAGCTTTAAGGCCATTGCACAACAGATCCATTTCTTTAACGTGACAACAAATATTAATTTAAAAACATGAAAATTCATTTTGGACCATGCACAATAATTGGCTTAGGAGAATGATGCATCACTTTTGGATTTTAAATGACAGCAACAGAACAGATTGCATTTATTTAACATTTTTGTAATATATTAAGCACTCAGAGCCACACTTCTATGTATATGTATATTAGATTGATTATTAATTTCCTGTTATTACAGTCTTGTTCTGTAGATGTTCTACAAAGTATATCTTTTAAAATAACATACCTCAGATAAAACAGAACAATATACCTTAATGTAGATTCTTAGGTGAATGTATTTTTTATAGAAAATAAATAAAATGCACTCAGGCACATAACACCTTGGGCTCCTTGTAGGCAGAATCTGTCTGATAAGCCCCAGGAACTGAGATTTTCAACTAAGATTTTTGTTGGGTGATGGAGAGAGGGGGAAAAAAATGAAATCAGCATTCAAGGAGAATTGATATGGCTATTATTTGGAGGTAGGGGGGGGATAAGCATGTGTACAGTCATTTCAGTGTAGATGAGCAAACATATAAGATCTTGGCAGTGTTACACATCTATTCAGTGCATATTGTTTAATTTATTTTTCAGTGATATTGAAAGCCTACTTCACCCAGCACCAAGCAAATAGACATAACAGTCAAAGTGGTGGGGGCCAAGTTTGCCCTAGTTGTTTCTAATAACTTGGCTTGTGTTTTTCATGCGTTTGATCCACGTTTATTGCGTGTATATAAACATGGATATTTGTCATAGAGATCAATTTCTCAGTGCACCTCCATTGCCACTTGACTACAGACACCATTTCTCCAAACTGTTTGAATGACTTTTATCAAGTGACATCAACAGCCGTGCTTATTAGTTGATTCCGAGCGACTTGTCGCCCAGAATAGAAGGGAGCTCTATTCTTTGACGACCTGACCTTAATCACAGATGAAAGATGATTTATCATCATTAGACGGGGTAATTTTGTCAGACCGACATATTGCAGGTGACAAAATCGGTTTATATTATTGTACAACAGTTATCCTACTTATTTAGAATGAACTACCACATGGGATTGAACCCATGAGAAATGCTGTAGATGAGTAGGGGTCCCCTTTAGTCTGTACTCTCAAGCAAATCACTGCACAGAAGCATATGAAACCTTCTGTCACAGCTAGGGGGCCTTTTACACATGGAACTGTGCCTTTAACAGGGCAACTAATTAAAAAAGATGAATAAAACCATTCATTTTCTTTATCAAATGTGATTTTTTTTTTCCATTTCTTCTCAAAAACAAAGACTGCAGCTTGATTTTCAAACCATGTTTGTTTCTGTACTTTTTTTGGAGCTGTCAAACTCATCATTTTCTAAATGTCTGCTCAGCCCCTTGCATAAAAAAAAAAAAAAAAAAAAAAAAAAAAAAACATGTTTTATTGGGCAAAACTGTGAAACTGGTTTCCATGGAAACACTGCCATCTTAATGCCCTGAGGTATGTTGGAGGTGGGTGTATATTGGGGATGGTCTCCTTCAACCATCCTCTTCACCATAACAAATACAAATAAATAAACCAAGATTCAAAATAAGGTGGCGGACAATTTTATTCATTGGTTCATTTCTCAAATTATATTTTGTCATGGAGTTCAATAGTCAAGTTATGACTGAGACCTAAACTGTTTCCATTTCAGAGTGAAATCAAGCATCCTCAGTCCATCTTTTTTGTTTCCCAATATATGGGACAATCATTTGTTTCCATTATTTTATTGTTTCGGATTCAGTGTCAGACACATTTGAAGTACCCTGTGAAACTCATTTCTTGCTGTCCTTATAAACACATCTTAGCAGTACAGATCTCTTAAACTAAATGTATAGAAACGTTTAGTGATTGAAGAAAATGTATGCCTTCATTGAATTTCATTCTTGATATCTATTCTCTTGATATCTATTATTCTTGATCAAGGCGCTGTAACGGTAACCCCACCTAAGCCCAACTACCTTGTGCATTGAGCAACTCAGGTGTTGGGAAATGACATGGTAGTAAAACAGCCTGTAATTCAACATGTAATTAAAAACAAGGTGTGCATATTAGCTTGAAAAATATGTAAATTGACAGAGACGTTAATCATTGGTACCAAATTTGTGCTAATTAATTAGAAATACCACCCCGGTCCCTCTGTGTTTAAGACTAAGTACCCTATTCATTAAAAATGAACACGTAACACTTATGAATTCAAATGAGGTGAATTAGGTAATCCATTCAATTTAGACAGCGCTTTTATCAATGTTAAAATAATCTTCATCAGGTGGTATCTCAAAGTATCTATGAAATAGATTAATGGCTCAGCTCAATAAATACATAATGAACACCTTGAAATGAATATTGCACAACTTTATTACCTGTGCATTATGTCTGTTTATTCCGCTATTCAATTAAACTGACATAGCAGACATAGGGGAAAATCTTAAGAACATAAGAAAGTTTACAAACGAGAGGAGGCCAATCGGCCAATCTTGCTCGTTTGGTTGTTAGTAGTTTATTGATCCCAGAATCTCATCAAGCAGCTTCTTGAAGGACCCCAGTGTTATGTATTGTGGGTAAGGAAAGAAGTGAGCCCAGACAAGAAGTGTACAAAATCAAACGTTGTTTATTCAGTCACAGTTACACACAGAACACAGAACACAGAATAGAACACCGAAGCGCACAAGCACCTTGACTTTTATACCCAAGCTAACATGTTGAGATGCACTATATCTAACACATGGCCTTACACGTGTTGATATACACTGTAACAATTTCATGCGTTCTGTGCATGTGAACAACGCTCTGCATCTGCAGAGTAGCATACAACACCCAGTGTGTCAGCTTCAACAACATTACTGGGGAGTTGGTTCCAGACCCTCACAATTCTCTGTGTAAAAAAATATGTGCCTCCTATTTTCTGTTCTGAATGCCCCTTTGTCTAATCTCCATTTGTGACCCCTGGTCCTTTTTTTCTTTTTTCAGGTCAAAAAAGTCCCTTGGGTTGACATTGTCAATACCTTTTAGAATTTTGAATGCTTGAATCAAGTCGCTGCGTAGGCTGTTTGTTCAAGACTGAATAGATTTAATTATTTTAGCCTGTCTGCATATGACATGCCTTTTAAACCCAGAATAATTCTGGCCGCTCTTCTTTGCACTCTTTCTAGAGCAGCAATATCCTTTTTGTAGCGAAGTGACCACAACTGAACAAAATATTCAAGATGAGGCCTTACTAATGCATTGTACGGTTTTAACATTACTTCCCTTGATTTAAATTCAACACTTTTCACAATATATCCGAGCATCTTGTTGGCCTTTTTTATAGCTTCCCCACATTGTATAGATGAAGACATTTCTGAGTCAACATAAACTCCTAGATCTTTTTCATAGATTCCTTCTTCAATTTCAATGTCTTCCATATGATATTTATAACGCACATTTTTATTGCCTGCATGCAGTACCTTACACTTTTCTTTATTAAATGTAACTTGCCATGTGTCTGCCCAGTTAGAATCTTGTCTATCATTATGAATGACCTTTGCTGCTGCAACAGTGTTTGCCACTCCTCCTATTTTTGTGTCATCTGTAAATTTAACAAGTTTGCTTGGTTATGGATCGCTTCTTAATACCACAAAAAAGGCACAAATAAGTGAGTGTCTGTCAACAAGTAGTGAGGAAGACCCAGTACAGACTGCTGCCCCAGTCAGGAACATTGAAATCTAGGACGAGGATGACTGAAGAGGTAGGCCTAATTGCATCTTGAGGCAATGAGAATGATGATGATGAACAGGTCACCATTTTAAATGAGGTAGAAGACCAAGAAAAAAGTTCTACTGCTGTTAATGCAAAAAGCTCCCCTGGGCCTCATGATATCAGTCAGCTTCCAGGTAACGGACCACGGCGCCCTGAACTTAAAAGATATCCTTCACAAATTTTTGGCAGGCAAGCCAGGTTTTTTCAATCTCAGCTGATATGAACAATATTCTTGGGTAGAGTATCCTGTTGCATTGGACGCCACATTTTGTTTTGCTTGCCGGCATTTTGCTCATGTCGGACAGTCTGAACATACTGAAACTGCCTCTCCCCATGATGGTTTCAGGAATTCGAAGAAAGCAAGTGTTTCTCTGAAAACCCACAACACAGTGGCACTGCATAAATATTCTATGGAATCCTGGGCCGAATTCAAGATTCGAAAAGAAAAGGGGTCCAAGATACAAAATGTTAATTCTGGTCATGCAAAAGTTGTTGAAGAGAATCGAAGGTACATGCAAGCAGTAGTAGAATCGTTTCGTTTCACTGCGTGTCAGAATATTGCACAACGTGCACACAGGGAAGATGAGCAGTTTTCAAACAGAGGTAACTTTTTAGAATTTTTACATCTGCTAAGCAATTAACAGCATGGTTAAAAAGAAATTGCTAGATGGTTCAAATAATGCAAAATATGTCCATGCTTATGCAATCATTTATTTTCTGTTTTATATTTGTAATTAATTTAGAACAATTTGTAAATTTTATTTTTCACTTTGACATTATGGACTTTTTTTGTGTTAATCAGTGGCAGAAACTCCTAATTAAATTAATTTTGATTCCATGTTGTAACACAATAAAATGTGTAACAGTCCAAGGGGGGGGGGGGGGGGGTGAATACTTTTGAGAGCCACTGTATGTATCGGTCAGTGCTACCATGGGGCTGCTGTAATGTCTGGGTGCAATTAGGGTGTTTAGGCGAAGTTTCGGAAAGAAGTGCCAAAAGTAGTTTGTGTGCACTGCCATGTTCATCGACTCAATTTAGTTGTAGTTGACTGTGTTCACAATGTGCAAACAGAACTTCTGGCACAGAACTTATTTTCTGGATCATTTGTACACAACCTGTTCATTCAAAAACAGAAGGAACTTGAGCCCACAAAACAGCCAGTTGAACAGAAAAAACTGCCCGACACATGATGGGCTTGTCAATATGCTGCTTGCTGGGCTTGCTGTATGTGCAACGCTAACATACGTCATCAACCAGTCAAACGCTCACAGAGCAACTGAGGCAAGGGCACTGATTGATCATTTACAGTTAATCTCACTATGATGGAAAGTCTTCTCCATCTTACAAAAACAATGTCCGACCATCTGCAGTCCCCTAGCATGCAACAGGCCTCTGCGATTGATCTTGTTCACTCGGTCATATCAGCCCTTCAGGATAAGCGCAATGAGGAAACATGGGAAGACATATGGAGCAGCGCAAATGACCTATGTGAACTAGGTGGGATCGATATTGTGCAGAAACAACAGGAGACGAAATGAGCACAACCACGCCATCTACTGAATCCGCGTGTTTCACACGACTCTTGCAACATTCTGAAAGGTGTGTCTGCACTTAATACAAAACACGAATCATTCCTGGACAAACAGCGCGTTCTGCTGATGTCCCTCCATTATGGGATTCACGAAGACAATCTGGCCGCCGAACTTCAAGTGCGATGTCTTTTTGAAAGAAAAAAAAAAAACAGGGACATGCTGTTAACTGCACATTTGAATTTTCGACCATGATCTTACCATATCGAGATGCGTTTATTGATTTTTACAAACTTGTGTGTATTGTGACATTACCTTTTAGTTCAGCAGACTGCTAACGCAGCTTTTCCTGCCTACGATGACTGAAAACCTTCTTGAGAAACACCAGTAGAGACTGTCGAGCCAGTAACCTCGTCTTACTTTCCATAAATTCAACGAGAACAAAAGGACTAAATGTAGATGATGTCATTGATTCTTTTGAGGCAAATCACAACAGGCGGGTTGTCCTTACATGAAGCTTCTCTGTGGTAAGTTAAATCTTTGTACATGACTTTTTTTTTGCTTCATAATGTATGTTAGTTTTGCGCGATGTCAAATGCTGCTTTATTGGCACTGCTTTATTTATTTTGTGTTTTTTTGGTGTTTATGAATTTACTGGCAGTTCTTTTTGGTTGCTTTTGCTATTTTAACGAAGACTGTGGCAGATTGTATGTATTTTGATTGGGGTTTCATTTAATTTACATGGATGTATGGGCTCGATCGGCTAGGGCAAAAAAGGTGTAATTAATTTTGGTGTGTTGTTTACTTGGCTTTAAATAGTTTGTGTGTTTCGTTTTCTTTGCATGTGCAAATATTTTAGAATATACAGTATTCTGTCTAGCCCACCCCCCACCGGGAAGAAGCTGGCGCCGCCCCTGTATATAAGTAACTGCCTGGTATCCTCTCTTCTTAATAGTTGTATTCACTATAATGAGAAATAACCAAATAACTTCCATCCAAATGGTAACAGGGGACACTTAAGGCAGCAGGTATGATTACCTTGCACTAAGTCACAAGGGGCATATGTTGTGCTACTTCGGTTAATATTTCTACTACTTGATTACTGCTTCCTGTGAAAATGTGTAAATGTCGGTTCTATTGTACAATGATTTTTATGAAATTTGTGAAGATAAACTAAATTTGATCAGTTGGCTTGGCGATAACAGTCATTTTTCATTTAAGGTGTGAAAATGACAGTGGAGAAGTACAGAACAGAACTGCACCTTTTGTAAAATGCTTTCTAACCAAAAAGCAGAAAATAAATGATGAAATTCCAGACAGTAAGATATTTTTTTTACAACTGTACTGCAAGGAGGTAACCAGGCAACACACATGCTGCCACAGTACAGGTGCAATAAAGTTATGTTGAATTCATATTGCATGGAGCATTACAAGATGCCTTTAAACCCTACAAAAATGAAGATGATGTTCATCAGCTGTTAACCCTCATCTCACAGATAGTCATTAATGTGGAATTGAATAGAAATAAATAGGACCATCTCTCTATGCCTGCTTAACCCTTTGCGGTCCTATGTCGGACCAGGTCCAACATTACAATTTTCCCTTTCCAGTCAAATGTCGGACCCTGTCCGACATCATCAAAAAGACGTAAAGCACACGTCTCTAGTCATTTTTTCTCGTGAAAAAGCTGAGAAAACCTTTCAATGGCCAAGTGAGACCGAAAGGAACCAAATGAAGCCGAAAAAAAGGGTGTATCTGATAGCTCCATGCATCACATAGATAACACGGACATAAACAAAGGAGATAGCTGCTTCTGCATCCAGCGCTCAAAGAATATCGCAGACATTTGCAGAGCTTTTTGAGATGTTATAGTAATAAAATAATGACTGTGATCGCATTATTGAGGAGTTTGGTGATAAAGAGGTAAAAGAGGTATGTGAAAAATATAGCGAATAAGGAAGGGGTGGGGCTTGGCTGGAGATACAGCACTGTGATTCAATGCCTTTTAAACATGTTTTACTCTGTAATAAATATATTTTAAACAGCTTGTGTAAAATAAACAGTGTGTGTGTGAAAATAAATTGTACCTGACGCGCCTGACAAGCGCTGAATAAATGGACCAGGAAGGGTTAATGCATCCCAGAGAGTTGGGAAATATTTTGACATACCAGTTTAAATCTAGAAATGAAGAGATGTAAAGAAAAAAGCCAATTTAATGCTACAGATGTTCACATAACTCTTATAATAACTTTCAATGCTGTAGCATTTTAATGACAGTACAACTGTTCTGTACTATGGTGCAAAGGTAGCACAATACTTTACATCTACAATGGAATGAGCCTAAGTACGCCTTAGTAATAGTTTCATATTACACACACTTGTGATCCATTGCAGCACCATGGTACGATATCAATACCAGTGCTTTATCAGAAACAATGTTTAGTTGTTCTAAATTAAATGTGCTGCCTTTTCTGGAGATGCTATGGTTTTGTGACTGTAGAGTTGTATATTCATTCATCTATTTTAGGCAACTTTTAGCTTAACAATGTCTATGACAGCTTGTGACAGAGAAATAATGAATTTTGGTTATAAATATCCCTCCCAACCTGTAAGGGCGCTGTTTAAAAGGAACAGAGTACCCCGGACTGGATAATCAGACAATTCATTACAAGGGTTAGATGAAAGTCGGCAATCTAGAAAGGGGGCAGGGCTACGGCACACCAAGTCATTGCTCCAGAGGGAAAGCGAGTGGCAACCGTGGATTGGAGGAGAACAGTTGAACTCGCTAACCAAGGGGACGTGACTGACGGTACAAAAGGGGATGTGACTAAGTGATCTGTTCCTTTTGTTATGGTTAAACTGAAACCGAGAAAGGAGAACTGTAATTTAAGTGTGAGTGTTTTTTTTTGTTTGTGAGGTCTAATTGTACTGTTTGGTATTATTAGATGACTACTACGATTCGGAGGTGTTGCTACATACCAGCACTAAACCCGGACAACACTTCACAACTGCACATGAATAAATTGTATTTCACCATGAGCACTTTAGCACTCACTCTGGACTTGTGTGTGTCTTTGTATGTATTCTACTGTGTTTATTCTTTCGAACTGTGTTTATTATTTGGGAGTGTATAAACCATTTGTTTGCAACAGTGCAATACACATTGATGTGTATTGCTAGGGATTATTCTTTACAGTCACCAGACCGGGATTATAAATAAGTGTATTGTTTGGACCACAAACTTTGTTGTCTGACTTCTGTAATGTAATCACATCACCACTACACCTGCGCACTACAACCACTTTGCCACACAGCTTCATGAATATCAGAGCAACTACAATTAGATAGGTGGAGACAGCGATGGGTGAGTACAAGAGTTTTGAATTGTATGCGAGTAGCAAGAGGGAGCCCTTGGAGGGAGCAGAACAGCGGAGTAGCATGGAAGAAATGAGGAAGCGAGCAGCAGAGTTTTGGATGAGCTGGAGTGGATGGATAGCAGAAGCAGAGAGGCTGGCCTAGAGGGAGTTGCAGTAGTCAAGTAGTCAGGGCCTGAACTAGGAGCTGGGTGCAGTAGTCGGTGAGGAAGGGGTAAATTCTGTGTATATTGCTGAGGAAAAAGATACAGGAGTGTGCCAGAGTAGAGATGTGCTGAGAGCAGGATCGGGAGGTGTCGAGGGTGACACTGAGGTTCTTGGTGGATGACAAGGAAGAGAGGGTGGTGGATTTAAGAGGAATAGAGATAGAAAGATCAGTGGTGGTTAGAGAGATCACTTTTATGAGAGCAAGCTTCTAAACCCATCAAACGGCTGCTAATCACAGAAGGGTAACATGTTGCATTAATTGTTTATAACTGCTGTAATTACACTAATGACACAGTAATTAAGCATATGATTGTGTAGTTACAGTGCAAGCATTTGTTTCATTACACAATAAAAAAAAAACAATGGCAGTGTCTTTTCCAATTACACTGCATTTACAAATGTTGTTAATTTATAATATAATTGCAATGCAGCCACAAATGCAATTGCAATTTAATTACACCGTGTACATTGTTACCCACACAAGAGTTTGTGTTTTTTAATTTGCAGGTTTTCATTTTGTAATGCAATGGTAGCTGCTATTCATCAAAGCAGCATATATGTTAAAGCTATAGAAGAGCTGATGGAATATAACAGGGAGCTGTAAATGCGTATTGGAAACAGCGGACACCGCATGCAGTTTACCCCATGAGTGATCTGTCACAATATTTGAAGAGAAGTTATTTTAGCCTATAGATATAATTGTGCAAATAGGCACATACACGTGCTTTTACACAAGATTAGCGAAGCATGAGCCTGTATGTGAGACTATTATAGATATATAATAGCCTTGAATCAAATTCTGCGTAATTGCTGTGTCCAAGCATTCCCTTCCCTGTGAAAACCTGAATCAAAAATAAAAAATTACAACAACTGAAAAACACTTCCAATGTCCAACCTTTCTTTCAATTTGACTGACAATTTTCCTTATTCCATGGGATAGTTAAATATCAACAGGTCTCCTGACTGATCTCAGTGTTCACACTGTATTCCACAGGCGCTGCTGTGATTTGCGACTCCAGTGTTTGGAGCTGATGAAAGGCACGGATTTGTCAGTAAAAAATATGTGACAGTATTCCTCTTATTTTCGTGGGAGACAGTCACTCACATAATAACTAAGGTCAATGACCTCCCTGCCAATTAAGATAAGGGAAGCAGTCACATTTCTGTAGTGTATATAGTGTGTGTGTGTGTGTATATATATATATATATATATATATATATATATATATATATATATATATATATATATATACACACACACACACACACACACACACACACACACACACACACACACACACACACACACACACACACACACACAACACCCAACCTATAGGAAGTATTCACCCCTCCTTTGATTTTCAATGTGTGAAAAAATGTGGGGGGGGCTGAGGGAGTGAAAAAACAAATCAATTGAAAATAAAAACCTGAAAAGTCTCCATTAGATAAGTATTCACCCCCTTTGCTATGGGTAGTTGGCTAGTGCATTCAAAGCAAATATACTACCATGAAGACCAAGGAGCTTTCAAAACAACACTGGGATAGTTGTGGAAAGGAACAGATCAGGGGAGGGGTATAAAAAGATTTCAAAGGCATTGAATATCCCTTGGAGCACAGTCAAGTCGATCATTAAGAAGTGGAAGGTATACGGCACCACCCAGAATCTGCTTAGAGCAGGCCGTCCTCCCAAACTAAGTAGCCGGGTAAGAAGGGCACTGGTCAGAGAAGCCACCAAGAGGCCAATGACAACTCTGAAAGACCTACAGTGTTCCATGGCTGAGATGGGAGAAACTGTCCATGTGTCAACAATAGTTGAGGTACTCCATAAATCTGGCCTTTATGGAAGAATGGCAAGAAGGAAGTCATTTCTGAAAAAAAGCCCATGTAAAATCCTGCTTGGAATTGCAATAAATGTGAAGCATTATGTCTGGTGCAAACCCAACACAGCACATCACCCAGGTAACACCATCCCTACTATGAAGCATGGTGGCAGCATCATGCTATGGAGATGTTTTTCATCGGCAGGGACTGAAAAGCTGGATGTTGGATGGTGCTAAATACAGGCAAATCTTTGAGGAAAACCTGCACAAAGGGGATCAGGTGGCCAATTCAATTCATGAGGGCTTTAGAACTCCCTGATTTTATGGTAGGTATACAATTTCATGTGAATCAATGAGTATCTAGTATTTAAACCACTTATATTGCCCACCAGTGCTCTTAACTGCTAAGTTGCTTGCTTTTTCAATATGATAAACAATAATTTAATATTCACTGTGACTATCTCCTTCACAATTGAAATAAAATAAAAACTAGAACAATATTAATTCACAGGATCTACATGCTGTGCAGTAAGTACTTGACGCACTATCCTATTTTTGAGTGCTCTGCAACAGAGCAGAAACCAGTTAAATGACAAATGAACAGTCTTTACAGTCATTTAACCCTGTGTTGCATACTCTGGATTGCATTTTGTTTTTTGAATGTACACCATGATGCAGAAAGGACTTTAAGTGAGATCCATCATAATAATCATTTCTAAACTATCAGAGCTCCACAATATGCTTATACTGTGCTTGTACATCCTGAATCTTCATGGTTGTTGACCATGTTTTCCCATGCCTTACAATGATTCACATGGTTAAAAAGGATCATTTCATTTCTCATACCATTTATGATGTTCACGCTTATTATGATTATTATTTTTGGTGTTCTCTTTGACATACGTTCCGGAGCTGCTCCTCAGTTTTATTTGCCTACAGATTATATACACATCAAGCATAATTCAATTTTGTGATTTTTTTAAATCAATATATATGTTGTTGTTAAATAAATTCTGATTTTTTTTTTTATTGTTAAGTTTAATTATAGATATGAACTATACATTTTTTAGTAGACTGGGGTCTTCTCACCCCCCCGCCCCCCCCCCAGATACATAGAAAAGTGGATGCTGTAACATGGGGGAAATTGTGTGTGAAATAACACACCTAAACTTATAATCAAAATGGAATATACATAATTTTAGAAATGGCTTCCACCGTTAACTGGGGCCACAGTGATAGTGCAGGAAATCTAAGATGCAGTCTTCCATCTCTTGTACTCCGGCACAAACACACACACCCGCACACTAAACAATGTATCTTTTTAATGGAGGCTGTAAGCTGTAGAAACATAATATAAAATCCATGTTTAGAAAGACATTTGCACTTGCTAGTGAGAGTCCTAAAATCATCAAATCTTTTGAAGAATTATTTGATGCAAGATTGACAGAGAAAATAAAGCTGTCTCTTAATCTGAACATTGATAATGCTTCGTTGCTAAAGTCTAGAGTGTAATGCGGCAATAGAAATTTTTATGAAGCTAGAAACAGTTAGGTAAATTGGATGACTAATTGTTCTATTTATAGATCTGGGAAAGTGAGAGACTTATTAAATGCCAACTTTAAGAAGGAACCAATGCAATTTGAAGGAATACTGGTATATTGTGATAGTTCTACTTTCAACTGCTTTCAGTATTTCAATTTGTACTGTATATCCTGTGGTAACACATACACCAACATACATGTTAATTGATTGTTTTCAGTGAGTATTGTATTACTGTATGTATACTGTTTAAATTGCTTTTGAATGTAGGGCTGTTTTAACTGGTTAATATTTCATAGAGTGGATAGCTTCTAGAATAATACCGGTAATGCTACGTACTCTGTATGTCTTTTTTTTTTTTTTTTACTGTAGGAGGAAACCAAGTCTCAAAAAACACACTCAATATATGAGCTCAAATGGCAATCAAATGATAGATACACACATGCATGGCATCTCTATTGATTGTTTATTAGCATGTAACTAAACTTCAGCAAATGGTTAATTGTATTTTAATTTAATACTTATTTATGACACTTTTTGGATGCAGTTTTTCTCAGGCTTGTTCCTTCTCTTTCAGTGAGACTTCATGACAGTATCTCTGAAGAGGGTCACCACTACCTAATCTTTGACTTGTGAGTACTTTATGATTTTACTTGTTTAGTATCTTTCCTTAGAATCATTTGTCTCTTGATTACCGTACTGAAGAGGAGAGCAATGAAGTGTGGCAGGTGAAGGCACCAGATGATAAGCCACAAGACTAGCTGGTTAATATATGGCTACCATTTTTCTTGAGGGCTTTTGTTATTAGCATACAGTAACACTAACGATGGCAGAAGACAGGATATCTAAAAAGGTAGTTCCAAACCTCATCATCACAGATTAGTTTGGTTAGCTATTTTTTTTTCTTTCATAGCATCACTGAAATATATTGTTAATGTATTGAGGCTGGACTAGAGAGATGCATTTCAAAACACACATTTCTCTAGTGTATATTTAATTTATAACCTATTGATTAACCGAGTACAACATTTTAGATTTCGATGTCACTGAAAAAAAAGCCTTATTGAAATTGATCACCTCTATTCATAAGGCAACAGTTCTCAAATTCAATAAGATACCACAATCCCACTACATCTTGGCAAATGTGTTTATTAATATATCATGTACCAAAGATTTTTTTCAAAACATTTACATGGATATAGTCTTACATTTTCTGAAAAGAGCTTTAAAGTCTTACAATCATGTTACGAAAAGGAGACGCAAACTTCGAAATTGTTTAAAAATCAGGCTTGTACATTTTTCTCCTTTTACGAACATAGGAAATAATTAAAGACTGGAGCAATACCTGAAATTAATGTTTAATTTAAAGAACTGTATAGATGCCATTTTCGACCCATTTGTCTGCCTTCCTCCTGTGAAAGCCTGTGTAGTTTTTACATACTTGAATTAGATTTTTTATTTTGCTTCCCTGACTTTGTTGATTAAACCCGCTTCTGTATTTTATCATAAGTTAGGTGGGGTCAGCAGAGTTCAAAGGTCACATTGTCACGATAGATCATGTTTAGGGCTGTAATTTTTTCATGGTAAAAATGGCTTGTTTGATGGCATTTCACTGTCTAAAAATGGTCACATTCAAAATTAATCATTTTCTCTAGAGTTATTATACAAAAAATTGTCTTAAGTAGCTAAATGCTTACCTGAAAAACAGTAAATACTAAATTGTAGAATATTTAGTTTACGTCCACCTATTTTTACCATCAGCGAATTATCAAACAAAATAAAAACATATAAATGTAAAACATGTAAAAATAACAACAGAAACCTGGAATGCCTCCTTGTACTGGACAGAACGATCATTGGCAGAATTATTTTCCGATCTTTGATGCCGCTGGTGACTTTTTCATTGAATATAATTACAGGTGGTGCGTGTAACAGGTGGTGCGTCAATAAGGGAAACGTTTGCTGTATTTATATTTAAATGATAAAAATGTATATCTACACAACAATGGGTACATTTCACAGAAATTGTGGCAAATGTGAAAAAATACAGCCTTATTCATGTTATCATTAAAGATGATTTTTTTTTTTTTCTTATTGGTTGAACCCAGTGGAATGTTATATCCTCAAGGTGAGTCAACAGCGTAAAAGGCCATGTCCTTGGTTGTTTCTGATTGACAGTAATGAAAGCCAAAAAAAAAAAAAAAAATCATTCAAATTTCCAAGATTAATGCATAATTCCAGGTCATGGCATTCAATAATTTGTCATGCTGAAAACGGACACCTGGCTGTTCTTCAATTTAATGATTTTCTTTGCAGAAATTAGAAGGTTGAGATTTCTTTAGCTTTTGAATGGATTTTAGAGAGGTATGTGGTTTAACCAGCACATCTAAACAGTTTCACTATCACAGTAATGGGTCACGTGTTTCTTCATAATGGAGTGCCTTTTCTAACTTTTCAATAGATAAAATGATACTCAAATTCCAGTAAGGGCTGTCACTAAGTCAGGTCAAGTCAACATTTGAATCTATTTTGGTAATAATTGACACCACAAATAGAATTATAAGCGGAATGGAGAAAGATGCATATGGTATCTCTATAGCGCTAATAAAAATAAGTCTAATCTTAGACTAGGAGTGCTTTCTTACTTAATGTAGTAAGTGGTTGGCTTTAAGCTACACACAAACACTGATGCATGCACAGTAAAAACAAAAAGCTGGGAGATTTTTCAGAGATACTGTAACCTGAGTAGAAAAGCTTCAGATTATGCCATTCCAGTTGGCTGGCTTTCTGAAATGCTTCATGGTGCATTATGAAATATGAAATCTGTTACTGTACAGGTTGTGTGTTACAACCATCCCCCTGAGTGCTTGCAAAACAGTGCAACCTTCAGCTCAAAAATCATTTAGGCCCCAAGACCCATCCATCAGCTCTTGGTTTCTCTCCTCTATTTCTTGCTAGCATACAGTGTCTTAGGAACAGCACAAAAAGAAAAAAAAAAACAGTGCACACAAAAGCACCCCAAAGCTATTAATATACAGTAGTTTGTCCTAGTGGATGTACTATTAGAATTAGACTTTTCAAATTTGACCATAAACCTTAGCACATCAAAATAAATAAATAAATAAATAAATAAATAAAATGGCAGGTTAACTAAATGTGTTGTACCTTGACAATTATTTTACAGTTAATTTGCAGTTATACAGAATTATTTTACAGTTAATTCACAGTTATTGTTATGCAAAATCATTTTACAGATATAGTTATGCAGAATTATTTTCTTTAACTAGCTTGTGAAAATAAAAACATGCCACAAATACAAGCCAGCCAAGCAGACAGCTGCTGTAATGAATAATGTATTACAATTTGAATAAAAAATTATAGTGTGTCAACCAATATGTGAAGCATGACTGATTCAGATTTAAAAAAATAAATCAGTTTAAAAACTAAAAATCATTTTCAAGTAGGATAAACAGAAACACTATGTTTCTGTGTTGGCAACAGAAACTAGAGTCAATAAGGAAGACAAAACAACAAAGGAGGTTATTTATTTATTTATTTATTTATTTTTTGTGTTACATAATAAGATCCATTGTATCTGGTTAAATTCTGCCCTCCAACAAGAATCGGAACAGCTGGAGATTAGTGTCTCACTTATGAGAACTGCATTGCAACATAATGTGAGCCAGGGCTGTATATCATGTTTCAGCCATTCTGTCAAGCAAAGCATTTAGCCAAATATGTAAATTACTAGAAAATGTATCTGCTATAGTCACGTAGCCCACATTTTGGAGGGTTGTTCATATAGGACCCTTGTGCCTGCTCCATGTGAAACTGACACTGTACCTTGTGGCCATATTTTTTAAGTTTCCCTTTTAAAATGGAGAAACAATTAAATTATATATACAGTTCCAGACAAAAAAGTATTTGGGCAGTTAAAAAAAAAAGAGAAAAACCACAAAGAAAGTTATATCTATAATTTCCAATTGTTCTTTTGAAAGAATTAAATTAGAGATTCAGCTTTATAATAAAACAACAAATTATTACAAAGCATGCATGGAATGAAAAATAACATTGAAAAATGAATTTCATTTTTCGGGGAAAAGTATTTGGGCTCCCTTACGTTAATATTTTTTGTGCCCACCCTTTGCTCCTTTATAGCTTGCAGTCTTTTTTCCCATTCTTCAATACATACAGCTTTGAGTTCTGCAATCGACTTTCCTTTTTGCAACAGCAGCCTTCAAGTCAATCCACAACATCTTTCAAGTCTGGGGAAAAACAATATGCAAAAACGAATTTCATATTTTTGACCAGTATTTTGGCAATCAACATGTTTTGTATGACCCCATTCGTTGATAATTTTTGACAATTATCATGATTGAAAAACAACACACGATGATAATTATGGAATAAATAAATACATAATCATCAAGTGCTGAAAATAAATTGGAAATTTGTGATTTAAAATAGCAACATAAATGGTTAAAACTAAACAGTACAGCAGCAATCTCAAAAATTGCAGAAAGACTTGGTTTACTGAAAAGCACTCTGTAAGCTATTAGCTCCAGGTGTGGAAGACCAAGGAAGATTTCTGCAAAGCCTGGAAGAAGAATCATTGAAATAGTCTGGCAAAATCCTCAGATTACTGCAAAAGATTTGACCCAAAAATTGAGAGAAGATGGTCAAGAAATTTACGATTGAACAATTCACCACTACCTTAACAAGAATATCCACTGGCAAAAACCAAGATGCAAACCTTTATTAAAAAGAATACACAAAAAAAAAGCGATTTGAAGAGGTCAGATGATTTCTTCAACCAGATTTAATGTTGACATTTTTTATTTTTTCTTACCAAGGGAGCAACAATGTTTGGAGGAAGAGAGGAAAAGAATTTAAAGAAGTGTTAAACATGGTGGAGGTTGTGTGATGGGATGGGCTTGTTTTTTTTCCTCAGGCCCTTGCAACTTTTGTATTGTAGAAGGATCGATGAATGCTGCAAAATATCAAGAAATGTTATACTCTTGTTTGTTACCCAGTGCTAGATTGCTTATTTGACAGAAGTTTTTATTCCAGCAGGAAAATGAACCTAAGAGTTCTGCAAAGTCTACAAAGGAATTTCTGAAAAAAGGAAGATTACAGTTATGGATTTGCCATCTCAGTCCCCAGACTTCAGTCCCATCGAGATGTTGTGGATTGACTTGAAGGCTGCTGTTGTCAATTGCAGAACTCAAAGCTATATGTAAAGACTGCAAGTTGTAAAAGATGCAACGGGTGGGCACAAATAAATAGTAATGTAAGGTTGCCCAAATACTTTTTGCCAAAGAATGAAATTAGTTTTCCAATGTTATTTTTCATTTTATGCATGTTTTGTAATAATTTGTTGTTTTATTATAAAGCTGAATCTCTACTTTACTTTCTATCTTTCTGTAGAACAATTATAAATTATATAAATCACTTTCCAAACATCATCTCGGCTGATAAACTGACATTTTGTGCAGCCTATCAAATGCTGCATGGGTTGACTTAACGGGATACAGTTGTTACAAAACACCAAAATCACCATATTGTTCTTCTTTAACACAGTCAGTGTTATACAAATGCACAAAAAGAGTCTCATAAGTCAACTTTTTAAAATATTTTTTTAGATAATGACACAAACTGTTTAGTTCCAGTTAATGATACATAATGTATTTGTCCTGTAGTAAACTATATGCATCTGCATGAATGTAAAGAATGACTAAATGTACAGTATTAAAACACTGCTCTTTAATTCACTGTTAAGTTTTCTTTCCCTCGCACTCGTAATGTGCTGCCATAGGTAAATGTGAAACGCGGTTTATATCATGACACAGCCGCTCTGGTAGTTATTAGGGAGAGAACAGAGATACGGCACACACCTACTGAAAACTACACAGGGTTCTTTGACTCCCCTGGAAAGCCAAATAACACCCTCTCTGTACCTGAATATTGTTGCAGATCAAGTCTGCCCCACAATGTCTATCTTGATGGACTGGGTACCTTTCATTGAAGGAATGACACTATCAGAAATACAGTACATCATCCCTATTGTATTTTCATTTTACTAAATGTGATAGGGTTTGATTTCCGGAAGGTCTGTTCCTTCAGAATTGTCTAATTGACTAATAAATTATTTTGTCAATCTAGCACTTGCAATGGAGACAATGCAGGCAACTGAAGCATGTATGTACCAGTTAAAGATAGAGTTGTTGTTGAGTTCAGTTTTTAAGCCTGGTTGACCTTATTCTGTGTGTTATCTGAGTTGTCAGAATGAACATGACTGTTTGTATATAACAGACACACGATTGTATTTGCTTTTAAATGCACATGCAAATTCAAAGGAATGGAGTCTAAAGCTTCCATAAAGCTATATGTTATATATGAGCCATAGAAGTGAAAAACTGTGTGGAGTCAATGTGGTTTGAGGAGGTAATGATTTCACAGACTTTCATATTAACAGGCCTTTTAAAACTTCTTGAAACTTGCTGCAGTTTCCATAGCTTAGGTAGTTTTAATATATACATTCTGCAAGTGTTTTTAATGGATTGCTGGAATGGCATTCACCAGAACAAAACTAATTTTTAAACTTCTGAAATTCAATTATACCATTTGAAAAACATTGTAAAGAAATACATGATTTTGCAGTGAGGTCAAGGCTCAGGATAGCAGGTACAAAATAACACTGACAATGTTGGATGCACCTATTACAGCTGCTGCTTTTTATTTGTTCCTGTTGTTAACAGCCTGTGGAAATAAATTAATGGTTATGTAACTTTTGTGTGCCCCCTTAAGGTTAATGTAAACACAGATCTGAATTAAGATGCACTGTGCATTGTTACACAGTACTAACAGGATCATGCAAGGATGACTAACTTTGGTTGCCATCAGTTCTACAACTTAATAATTAGTGTAACAGACACTGGTGTTGGGTAGACCTTCTAAATGCCAGAGTTCTCTACAGAATGCTGCCCAAGGTTCCGCTCAATCTCATCATTTTAGCCAGAGGGAATACTGGTGGAAATGTAGCGGACAGAATAAATATGGAATTGCTTTTCGTCTGCAGAAAAGTACTATTGAGAGATCATTATAAAACTAGCGCTATTACCCCAAAGAAGCCATAGTGGAACAAACAAGCATACCTAAGATTTTCAACCAATGGATGCACATTTACCCAGTGTTTCTTATACAGCAACATACTGTACTAGTAATAAAATAAATTGTCACTGCAGTAGGGATAATGATGGACTGCCAGTGTGCAATACCATTATGCCACTACTGATGTGTCAAAATATGTAGTCCCCCATGAAAAACGCGATCGCTGTAGAATGTGTTGTAGAATTATTGATTTTTACATGGCAACAAGCCTAACTAGTATTCATAAGAACAATTTTTTTTTTTTTTAAACATTCCACAAAGGTGGTACAGTGAGATTTTTGAATACCGATGCTTTGTTTATCTCGCTCTTAGGAAAAGCAAACTACCTATTTTAGACACTGACATGCTGTGGCTATTAAAATCCTGGGCTAAAATAGATACATTTGTTAAGAGCAAATATGTGACTGGAGTCAAAAGCCACTTAGGAAATAAAACAGCAGCTGAACTGTTTTGCAGACCGTGCAAGGTCATTTCTGATGAAACTATCAAAGCCCTGTTTCCTCTTCTTCAATGGGAAGGAAGGACTTTAAACACCTGACACACAGTCCTGAGAAAATGGAGAACATTTTTTTATTTTTATTTTTTTTTCTTTCAGTCAGTTTTACTCAGAATCAACACTATTTGAAGGAATATGACATTTGAGGGAACTGAGCAAAATAATTTCAGTATTGCTTCTAGTTGCAGTTGCTGACTTTCAAAGTATTTTTTTCCTCATAGCAGTAAAGGGTTAAAACTGCAAAACGCCAGTGTTTATTTGATCATTTATTTTACTTTTTTAACTGCTGACGGTGGTCTCACAATTTTGTTTTGTTATTAATAAAAGTTTCAATAAATGTTTTTGTGTATTCATTCTGCTGTTTGTTTTAGCATGTACTATAATAAACTTTGAAAACAGCCCTATATAAATTAAATTAACAAAGAACAGGGTTGTTTTTCACTTTTAAAAGGCTACTGTAGAATTCAATTTCTTTTGCAGAAATCACTGACCCTTGCCGCAGAATTTGGAAAATATTGCCATGGTTTTCAGGGGGGACTAAATATGATAACGTTTCCACTACCAGCCTTTCTATTGCTGGCTCATACCACTGTGCTGTCATTAGCCCTGAGTACAGAACCACTATTGTTGTGCGGGTGCATTGTCATTGAAGATCATTTGCAAGGGTGTTTGGATTTTACTAAACACACTGACTATCATTCATTCTCCACTGGTACAAATGTATCAGTGAATGTGTTGGCTTATTTTCCTTTCTTTTTGTTAGAATAACTGGTGGAGAACTTTTTGAAGATATTGTTGCGAGGGAGTATTATAGTGAGGCTGATGCCAGGTAAGTGGTTTGTTTTGATTATTGTAATTTTTCTTACAATAAAACCTCTCCACCGACCACAGGTTACAATAATAATAATTCTGTTCCTTTATTTGAAAACACACCCGCCTATATATTTAAAATGTTATCACTTGTAGTAGTATTTACCTTGTATGTTTTACTATCCTTATCATTTCAATCACAGAGACAAAAGAAAGCATACAAAAACAGGCACAATTGTAACTGTACAACAATCTGTCAGCAGAAACAGTAACGCCAATGATGGCAGTAAAACCTAGTTACAGTAGAGCTGTCTGAAGACATTCATACTTTCCTATATTTAGACATTAAAAAATCTGGTATTTTAATTCGCTACACTTTTCTGTATTGTGAACAAATTTAAAGGACTAAAATGAACAGCTTTTTAACCCAGAGGGAATTTATTTTTTTTCCCCCAAGTCACTGTATTCAGCAAATCCTGGAGGCGGTTCTTCATTGTCACCAGATGGGAGTGGTCCACAGGGACCTGAAGGTACGTTTCACAGCTCAGATATAGCTAAAGAAACAGTTCAACTTTTTCACAGTGAATAATAGAAGAGTCTGCATGGTGCACCTGTGTTTTTGGCTAGATGTTAATTCCTCAGTGGCTTTTGCTGCTGTGCATGGAAGTCATGGTTTGCTTTGGGATTCGGAAAAAAAACATCTAGCATCTTCACTGCAGCTATGTGGTAGTGAAAGAAAATCCACAAGCACCCTGAGTGGTGTGAGGCCTACATATCAACCTGGTAATTGTTGTCACAATGCCTTGAACAGGTACGGGTTTGCCATTTTTGCAACCCCTTTGGTTGTACCTCCAGAATGGGCATTTTGAAAGACAGTTAGCTCTGCAATGCTGGATATCTGACCATGTTTATTATTTTATCCAATTTGAAATGTCAAATTCAAATGTAGCCTCACCCACTTACTAAAGAGAACTAAATATCAACAAATGTCATTCTTTCCTGAAGCCAAGCCAATCACCTCTCTTCAACCTAAGCAACAAATGTTACCAAACTCCTGAATCCTGGAGGCAATGACAGTGATGTGTGATGAGCCCTAGTTTACCCTATTGTAGTTAATGCAGCTGTGATATTTAATTGGTCTATGACTGTTGAGCAGTTTCTTAAAGTGATTTTGAATACACATTCATCATTTCAATTCTAGGCCACAGATATGATTGCTAAGTGATCGGAGACACAAATCACCCCAGTTGGAGTGTCACAAAATCACATAATGCAAAATGCATTCATCTGCTAATAAAAAGTGGTGGCTAACATAAGTGGTGGTGGTGTAACCCCCCCTTCTCTGCTTTAGAATTTAAGTAACGAGGAGGCCACCTAAAACCAATGATCCTCCAGCATAGCCCGAATCCTACCCTTTCTTAGGGCTATAGTAAAAATATAATAAACCCAGCTCTTTTATAAAAGGGTGGACTCATTGTGCCGTCTCTATTGACACAACTGTAGCGCTTCGATGAAACACATGGGATTGATAATTGTTTGAACATGTATATACCGTATTTACATTGTGTAGTTTGTGTTGTGTGTTTTGTTTCAATCAATGAACCCAGACCAGGCTGTTCGAGTCCAATAAGCCAGCTCTATTTTATTTAGTTCCACCTGTTATATTTAAAAGACAAAAACATAAATACACAGATACATGGCATGCTTAGTACATTAATGCTGTCAGCTTCATGTCGTTATGCTGTCTGACGCGAATGTCAGCGAGCACTGCTGTTCTAAATGTTTTCCTCTGGTTGCCTGGCTACAGTGGCAGATGCAATCATTCTGTGTGACCCACCTACATGGCACATTGTGTGACACTTTCAGTTGCATGAGCGTAGATTTAATTAGGGGCCAGTAATATTTAGTCTCAGCAATCACAGTTTGTATCGAATAACGATATTCCTTCCCAAGATTTAGAAATAAAACTAGAGGATAAAACTTCAGAGCACAGAATCAAGCAGGGGGTTAATTACAATATTGCGTGATCCCAATAAGACTCCCTCAGTCATATGAAATAATCTGTGAAATCTTTTTGTTGATAATCCTGTTCAAGCGATAGTAAAGACTTAAAAAAGTTATTGCAGCAGAAAATTCTTCCCAGACATGCAATAAATATGTCTTTTGATGAAAACAGGAGGCAGGAGAAGTTCTTTGAAAAACCTTCCTTTGAAAAACAATAATAGACCTAAGGATTTATGAACTTGAATTGGCTTTGGGTTATGATAATAAAGGTTGCTGCACAGCCATGATTAGATCTTGCATGTAATATGTTGCATAGCAACCGGAAGCTGTTATTGGAAAAGAAATGAAGATCTCCTGGTAATAATGTACCATGCACACTTACCACTAAACATGGACAATGCTTTGCTTTTTAATATGGTTTCCCTTTTACTGTCCCTGTGTACCACTCTTTTACATGCTGTTGCCACAATACACTTTTATAAGTGCAGCTAACCCCCTTTGTACTACGAAGATGATAGAGGGGCCATGTTTGAGTTATGCTGGCTTTCATGTTTATGGGAAGTACTGTAAAAACCAGTGTATAAGTCATATCCCATCCCCCCTTCTTTTTGAGACAACAATTTCACGAAAAAGTCTATAGGTTACACCGGTGTATGAGTCACTCCCCCCTTTTTAGGACCCCCTAAAATACCTAGAAAATAGACTTATAGGTTTTTACAGTAATTGTTTGTTCGCTTTAACAATTTTTGCAAAAAAACCCAGATTGTATCACGTTTATAAAACTGAATAAATATCCTATTGTGGGCTTAACTGTTTAGCAAATATGCATTCCATTTTTACCAGAGAAGCGTTTGATTTCCTACATGCCTTTAAGTGTTGTAAATTACTTTAGGGTCAATTGTGATTCTTAATTTAAAAAATAAAATGAACATATCCACACCAGGGATTCCGTTTTTAATTCACAGTTCAATAATTTCGTCATTTTACTTGCAGAGAAAATTTTTACGTTACAAAGTGAAGGCAGCATAATCCCCGCTGGCTCAAAATAATTATTACACCTAAAACAGGTGGAGAAAATCATTGTCTATTTTGCTATATTTTGATTGTATATTTTAAAACATGAAGGCACTCTCAGCCAATATATATCATGTGTAATAATGTAATATGTAAGGTTGACCTTGTCTCTTATAAATATCACTGTCCTCTTCCCCACCCAAAGAACTCTAACCTATATGATCAGAGACAGGGTCAGCCGTACATATTAGATCTACAGTATGCATATAATCAATCCCTTTTGCTTTGCTCTTTTTTTCCTGAAAAGCCTGAAAACCTGCTGTTAGCATCCAAGTTGAAGGGAGCAGCGGTGAAGCTGGCTGACTTTGGCCTGGCGATTGAAGTGGAAGGAGACCAGCAGGCTTGGTTTGGTAAGAACAGCAAACACCACTGCAGAGATCCACAATGCAAAAGAACATGTGTTTAGACATGCCTTCCACTCAGTAAAACGCAAAGAGACTGACAACATGTTCTCTTAAGGGATCGCTATCAATTGACTGTACACATCTGTGAATTCCTTGCAGCTGACATTGCTTTGCACATTGCAGGGGATGACCAGATGTAATAATGTTAATAATATGAGTGTGAGGTTCTCTGTAGCTCTGTTACCAAGACTTGATTTAATGTGGATGTTTAAAAAACTCACATGTTGTACTAATCCTATAATCTGTTGTACAAAATCTGAATACAGTCTATCTCACACTGACAATAACTACTGCTAGATCCTTAATACTAGACTTGCTGTCGTACTGTATGTAAGGTCCAGTAACAGGATTACATTTATATTTGGTTGTGTTGGGTAATAACCATGATTAGTCTCCCCCATTGCCCTGCCCACTGGTAAGGTTGTACTCTCCCTGATGGGATGGGGGTACTCAATCTCCCTCTGTTTGCTGGAATAAGCCTGCTCATTCTCTCTTAAGTTACCCCCTGTTACATAGACCGTATGGTATGCCCCTTATCAATGTTCGCCACTATACATTTATAAGGCCATTTTGCATTTTTCCCATGTTTTAAGCATGGTTATACTTGCCAATGACCATAGTTTTCCATGGCATGTCTTTAACTATGCTTTATTACACTTTGCTATTCTTTTACTATGGGAAACTTGTATAAGGGATCTACTTGTTTGCTAATAAGGCAGTTATTATACCTGCCTGCTTATAAAGCTGTGATTTGGGTGAGATAAGTTTAAGTCTGAAAAGAATTGTGAAGCCATCCTCCAAACACATTTACATTTGGCATTTCAACCTTAAAGAAATGTAATTTGGGGATTGTGTTGTTCACAAAGTCAGTAATAATAAGAATGCTGTCAGTGCCATTATTGCTGACTGTTATGTGTCATTAGCACATCACCTGCTGTGAATTCCCAGCATATATCTGTACTTTTTTATGTTTTGCTCAGGTCAGTGTACTTGCATTATTTATGATTGGTGCCATAAAGTATATGAGGTTTGTAACTGATGACTTTTGACATCCCCTGCCAGGTTGCAACCCATAATGCTGACCTTTATCAACCAACAGCTCAATCTACAATATAATAACAGCTGATGACTCAACAACAAGACCTTCACAGTTAAACTGATTGTAACAGCTGGTCCTGACTGTTACTTCTGATTTAGCAGAACACAGCAATGCATAAAGAATGAGATTATTAACAAATATTTGACACTCCTGGCATGAGTTTGAATTGTGAAGGCCACACTGTAGACCATTAGTAGTAGTAGTAGTAGTGTGGCTCCTGAGTCCTCCATAGCTACACCATACCCAAGTTATCAGAAGCCAATTTATGGAGCATGTGTCATTAAATAATTCAAAATATAAATGTAGTCTGAAAGCAGCATTTGGCAATAAGGTTATTTGTATGTGTAAATCCCATCTCAGCTGGTGGCAACTGAACCAATCTTGCCCTTGATATATTATTCTTGCTCATATTACATTCTGTAAATTGGCTTTCTCATTAAAACTGGATGCCTCATAGCAATGGCTAAAGAAATACTGACACAGGATTAATGGTCCCTTCAGTATATTGGCATCTCTGTGATCAATAATGCTTCTATAATAGCAGCCATGCCTCTAAAGCTTGCTGTGCAGGAGTCAGGCACAATCTTTGGCTTAGCACTTTAGGAAATAAGATACCTAAAACCTTTTTTACTTTTTACTGGTAGTTGTATTAAAAGGTGGGTAAGTAGTATTTAAAAAAAAGTAATTTTAAAATGGCTGCCAAGATGGATATTTATGTATAGTTCATAAATAGTTTCATGAAATTTGCATTGATTCTGAGTTCTTCCGGTACTCAAATATTATTATACATATTTTGCATCTATAAAACAACTCATATTTTAGAATCACTTTAGAAAAAATGCAATGAAAAGGCTTCTGAAGATATTTATTATTTAATGAGATCACAGATTCCACTAGGTATATTTTACTTTAGAGATATTTAATAGATATGTGAAATCAAATAGAACACACGCATTTAAAGATCAGTTATAGATAGGCTATGAATACTGTATGTAGCAGATTCTGGAAAAGGTTATTAATACTATTGTCGAAACAGTGATGTGTGCAGTTTTATAACAATGCTTATCTATCGTCCAGCCCTAGTTATATCAGCTATGCTGTGTACATAATCTTGATAACTACTGGCATAGTGTGATTTAGTCAATACTACATTTCCTTTGAAATTACAGCTCTGATAAAAGTACTGTTGATCTGCAGAAAATGTATGATTTATAATGAGCTAATGATTTCCTGAGTTCTGTTTTTTGGGTTTGCAAGAAAATCAGATCATTTCAAATGTTCCTTTGCTTCTTTTCACTGTAGGCTTTGCTGGAACCCCTGGCTACCTGTCTCCAGAGGTCCTGAGGAAAGACCCTTATGGAAAACCAGTTGATCTGTGGGCCTGTGGTAAGTATCAGCCCCTGTACTGGTCTCATGGTCCTGTTTCAGGTTTCTCGAGCTGTCCACATAGTAAAGACACTGCCATATGGAGTACAGGGTGAATCATGCCATCAGAACCGTGTCAGTTCAAATTCCAGTTGCTCCAAGTTGCTGGTCTTGACTGGGACACCACAGGGAGCATTACTGTACATTGGCCTTTGCACTCAAGTGGGTTATGGAAAGACCATTGTCTGGGATTGGTTTGAATCACTGCACCACAGTGAACCCTGCTGGTCATGTGCCAGAGGAGGCCAGGCAGCGACTGGTCAAACTGAACTGTCTCCTTCAGGGTTCAGTAACTTGGCACCATCCTCTGCTTAGGTTTGCTGGGTGAAAGAGGTGATTGCCCTGATAGTCTGCTCAGTCCTCCTGGACTGTTGTGGGTTACAGTATTGAGGTGAGGTTCAAACTGGCCATGAAGCAATGATGAATTCATTCTGCTGATTTTGAACATTACCCCAGTGATGGAATCCCTGCAGGCAAATAGAAGCATGTATCATTTATAGGTGTTGGCTGTAATGTTGAGTAATGAAATTAACCATCTCAGATGTTTGGTACATGTTTTGTTTTTTTGTCACAAAAATGGTGCAATTTGTATTTTGGCGTTACAAGCGTGATCAATCTGGTTAAACATGGACAGCAATAACAATTTAAGTGCCAATTTGATTGCTGATTTATTACAGTCAAAACATATGTACATATATAAATGTTTTTGTAATATGTAATTCCCTCCTTGGCTAAATAAACATGATTTCCACTTGCCTTGAAAATGTGCATTCATTCTCTTTTCACAAATCCAAGATCATGAAGTTTGTTTATCTACTGTGTTGTACTATATGTTGCATATATGATATTTTTTGCTAAACCAGGTACAAAAAAGTTCAAATAAAAATACAGGTTTCTGGGAATTAGTACAATTGTTGTGTCATCTTCAGATTTGATATGCGTGTGGGAGAGAGTGTGGGTGTGTGTATGTGGGTGGAGAGATCATAGTTAACAGTTTCCTGATATGGAATTCATTTTCAAGTCCTGCAGAAACTTTTTTTTTTCTTTTCTCCATATACATAGGCAACTTATCCTTATTTGAGCACTGGGGAAATATGGGCCAAATGCGTATAACGTATATGAACATTAATTTAGCTTCCACTATCTGTAGAATGACAGTGAATACAGTAGACGATGGCTGTGCACAGTCAATTTAACATGTTTAAATAGCAACAACTCATTCAATGGATATTTTTTATGCTTGTGCTCTTGGAACATAAAATAGATTAGTAAGATTACAGATACAGATAATTATGCTGCAACTATGTATCTTACTGTAGTAGCTAAATAATTACCATATTAGTGTGTGGAATTATATATAACTTATTGTTATAGAATTATAATGCTAGTTTTATGGGTTGTTTACTGCACTGTTCACCATATTTTGGACACTAGTTTCCAGGACTTTGTTAGCTCAGGCCTACATTAATTTGGGGAAGTTCTTCCTTGGTCATGCCTCCCCAGTAAATGTTACAGCATTACTATACCCTTCTAGAATTTGAAACATCATTAAAAAACAAACAAGCAAAAAAACAGGACCTTGGTGGTTCAAATTCCAGCTGCACCAATATAATACACATAAATAATTACTGTAAGACTAAGACACAGTATGAAGGAACATGACTTGTTGTAATTAAAATAAAGACATATTTGTCTCATTATCATAATCAAATTCCTTTATTTCCTGTTGATTTACCTGCATGGGTCATAAACCCTGTTTAAATCATGGAGAGAATGGTTTATAATGCCCTTAATGTTGTGTACCAACACATTGAGGAGAGGGGATTTCCTTCTGTGATTAAAACTTCTTAAAAGTAAAGTGCTACTCTTAACATAACAGAACCGTTTCTTTTCCAGTCCAAACCAGATCTGTCACAAAACATAAGCACATCCCCTTGACTGGGACATTCACAAAAAGCCCTATATGGTATTGTGCTCAAAGAGCTATTCTGAAATCTGACAGCACGTTTTAAAGAAAAAGCACAGGTGAACGCTTGGGGAAGCATGTACTGATAGACCTTGCTAAGGGTTTCTAGGGCATAGGGGATCGTACGGCTTCTCAGAACTCCCAGATGCAGTATCAGCAGGATGAAATAAGAGTTATACTTATCAGGCCAAGGTTTTATTGCCTGAAGATAGTAGGGCATCACTTCACAATCATTGCCAGTTTATATGAACAAGGGTTGGAATAAGTATGGAATTCACCATGAATTGAGTGTCACCTTGCGAATCAGTAGGAAAACCACGCTAAGCCTTATTCACCAGCTTTAACTCTAGTGTCATTTCAATCATTTTCATAATAGAAGTGCATTTTGATATTAAAAAATCTCTTTTAATCTCTAATAGTAATCAGCCCCTGTCATACTTTTTAAGGTGTTATTTTATATATCCTCCTGGTTGGATATCCACCATTTTGGGATGAGGACCAGCACAGACTCTACCAGCAGATCAAGGCTGGAGCTTATGATGTGAGTGATAATTATGCAGATTACTAAATAGCAACTTCATGAAAAGACAACCAATTACCAGATCATTAATTAATATTAATAATAACATGCATAATTATAGTGATGGCAAGATTAAAAACATAACTACAATTGAATCTTTTCCATACCAGAGTGTACATTTATGAACTCATGTCTCAAAAAGGAAGCTCAAAACTAATTAGACTGTAACGTGAGACAAAACTTAAATGCAAGTGCCATCTCTTGTATAGAAGTCCACATATAAACTCCACTTCTTCTGTTCAGTTCCCTTCTCCAGAGTGGGACACCGTTACCCCTGAAGCAAAGGACCTTATCAACAAGATGTTAACCATTAACCCTGCAAAGCGTATTACTGCCGCAGAGTCTCTCAAACACCCCTGGATTTCGGTATGTTTTGGGTATAACTTCAGATGATTCCCATTAATTTATAGATCATATTTCTGAGATGAGTTTACCGAGCATTGAAATGTCTGTTTTTCCATCTGTGCAGCATCGCTCCACAGTGGCGTCCTGCATGCACAGACAGGAGACGGTGGAATGCTTGAAGAAGTTCAATGCAAGGAGGAAGCTCAAGGTACAATGGCAGTGACCCTTTTTTCTTTTGATCCCTTGTTTCGTAACTTTCAAGAATTTGCATTATAGCAGCAATTGCAATTCTTACTTTGATATAGTGTTACAGTACTTCATGAAAAAAATTAATGAACAATAGTAATGAAGAATTTAGGATTTCTACTATAGTATGCTGCATTTCTGCATATCAGATACAATCCTCAGTCTGAGTATAAACAGCTGCTCTCTTACCTATTTGTTGAACAGTTATGATTAAAATCATTATTTAGTCAGCAATCCATGCACCAAAAGGTTTAAAATTCCAAATATCTCTTGTATTATTTTACTATTTTCTTCTATCAATTTAGGGAGCTATCCTCACTACAATGTTGGTGACAAGAAACTTTTCAGGTAAGTTCTTTTACACATGAATGCAAACACACACAGTACTGTATATCCATGTAGTTGTTACGTTTTGATCCAAGACATATGCTTTCATTGCTGAAGGAATGGAATGAAGTTTGTTCCTGGGCAGCTTTGGAAATCGATGAGCAGCTTCAAAGCAGAGATTCGTAGGCAGCAGCTTTGTGCTTTTATTACAAGCGCTAGCTGCTCTCAGCAGTTTGGGGCCTGGCAACAGACACAGGTTAGGCCAACCAGGATCCAACAATGAAGGACTGTCTTTGAGTCAGAGATTTCATAACAACACAAATTAGCATATTTTACATCCTCGAGGAAACTCAAGTTTGGCAAATTTAAAAGAGATTGCCTGATTGCAATAAACAAGGGGGCCTGAACCACTTTCTCACAGAAGTGGAGGTGGAAGAGTAACAGTTATTTTTTTGGAGGGTTTTTTTTTGGCTGGTATCCCTGACCTTCAATTGGACTTGTTAGCGAAGCAAAGTTACATAACACACAGATATAGTATACATAATATAATATAATTAATGTTTTATTTACCATCTGTGCAATAATGGATTTTCAACAGAATTTAAAAGCGGTTCATAACAAAAGTACTGGTGAAAAGGCCTGTCAATGCCATCTGACTTATTTCACTAACATGATGTTAAACCAGTGTTGCTTTGATAGATACTGTATATGCTGTATGCAGTGAAAACCTATCAGTGAGGGTATACACTGAATGTTACACAGTTCTGTAGAGCTGATTTTTTAAACATCTAGACATGTTATAAAGAGGTTATTATTATGGGGTCATAACTATTTAATACTAGCTAAAAAGCTCAATGTTCCCATTTTAAAGCACGCTTCTTGGAATGCCTAATTTACCTTATTATAACATTGTATTGTACACTGTAAGATTTTTTAAAATGAATTATGATCTATTATTGCTTTTTAACAACACTTATAGTATGTTTTTTGTGCTCACTCTGCTTGGAGCTGTCCTTTTGAACAATTCACTTTCTTAAGCTAACACTAGAAATTGTTCACCAATAACTGCAGTCTGATTACAAGAATGACAGACTAAATGAGGCATTCACCCTTGGCCATGGCCTGTTATAAAATAGGTGGCGTCCCTTCATTATTACAAGAGGTGAATCCCTGCAGTCCTGCTCGAAGTTTTAACTTGTCTGCATACTGACTGCACTGCTAATTGGAGGAACTTTTTAGTTTAATCCTGTTATGGCAGCTATCTGAGCAGCTTTCTCAGAGAATGGAAAGAACAGAATTGCATAGCTGAATCTCACCACAGCACGGAGAGAGATACAAGTACAAAGGGTATCAATAAAGGGCTGTTATTAGGATTGGCCTGTTTGTAGCAACCCATATGAGGGGTTATCCCAGTAATTAAGGAGTTTACCATGTTTTTATAATGTAAACACCATGCTAGGATTTTACAATGATATACCACAATACATCTTTTTATAAAGAAAGGTGACATCATACCAGGAGATAGACGGACACAGTACTGCGGGATGAAGCACTCATGCATGTATTTATTATATTAAATAAAAGATTTAAACAAAGCAAAAACACTTAACAAACCATAAGGCATGTTGGCCAAAACAAACAGACAATATGAAACACAGAATCCAAAGACAGTATTGTGCGCGTCCAAATCCAGCACGAGTAGCAATTGTTTCTATTTCTTTTCACAAATGTCTCTCTCTCGTTCTTACTCCCTGAACACCCAACCTAGACTAATAATTCCTACCTCTTTTATGCAGCTGTGCTTGAGCTCGACTGCTTGTTAATCATTCAATCAGGCTCAGACACATTCTGCATGTGAAGTGATTTGGCAGGGAAGGCAATTAACCCTTCCCTGCCTACCTAAAACAACAGTGCCCAAACACACATTTAAATAATAACAATACAACACAAATACAACAATACAGAAAATATGCACCGGGCAGGGTGTACACCACCACAGTGACATACTGTAAACTTTATCCTAATTTGAAATAATATTGTTGCTCTTGGAGGATACAAATTAAAGTACATTATCTTTTCAAGATTGTCTACTGTCCTACCTTGGATATACTATAAGAGCCTGACTAAGACTGTATAATAAAAACATTGCCCTAAGGCATCCTAATTACACAGTGCAACAGAGCTATGAGGGCCTCATGCTGTGGGAAATGTGGGCATGCCTCAGAGCTTTATTACACTTTTTTAATATGAATTAAGAACTAAATATATGTTTTGTGTGTGGTCATTTTCTCAAGTATACAGCATTGTTGCAAATGATTGTGTGCTTGTCATCTTTGGAAAGATGTTTTTAATGTTCAGAGCACACTGAAGAACATATAACTGCACGTGGAAGAGTGATAAAGCAGCTCAGGAAGAACTTAATGACTATCCATGGTGTGTTAATAGACTTGGCACTCCATTATAGCCTGGTATCTATTATAGCAGGAGCATGAGATTCTGTACTTTACATAATGTGGAACAATGAATTTCTAGTAACAATACATTTATCACAAATGTGATTATACAGCAATACCTGCTTGTGGCTCTGTTGTATTGGTCTATTTAGAATAGAGGTTTTGTTCTAAGTCATTGGTGGCTCTTCTAAGTTAGGCACAAGCATGCAGTAAACAAGAAGTGGCATCTGAGCTATCATGGGTAAATAATGTCGACACAAATAACCTGCCCTTAATACCTCTGCTATAATTGTGTTCCAGTGAACAAGAAAAGCACATAGAGGGATTTAGAACCAGCTTACTGTCCTATTTATACCCCCTCTAACAGACTAATGGGGCAAATGTGAGTGGCCCTTGCTTATCATTAGCTCCTTGAATTACGCAGTGGCCTGGATCCAGGGGATGCCCCACCATCAGGCAAGATAAGCCTCTGGACTGAAACCAAGCACCGGAGAGTGAGGGTCACCTTATCGTGCTGTCAATAGGGCTACTTCTGCTGCCAGAACGAGGACCATATGACCCAATAGAGGCTGGTCTAAAATTCTCTGATAAAAATAAACTAGTTCTTTAGAGTGAGATATAAATCCAACAAACCAGAACCATAAGGTATTAAAGTGGTTAACTGAACTGGGCAGTATGGTATAGCACAATTAACCAATTATAGAGCAACTACTGGAATATTTCATACTGATGCATTCATTTAGTCCCCTGTCGGGCAGTTCTTGGGTCTCTGCTTTTACTTTCTTCTTTGGTCTCTTTTCAGCTTCTGAAGGCTGAAGCAGGAGGTCTCTTGTGTGTTTTTCTTGCCGGATAAACAATTTTGAATTTCTTAAACAAGTATTACAAATGGAAAAATAACATTGGAAATACGCATATTTTTCAGAACAACGTGATTCGACATGTGGACCCAGTGTTGACAGTTTCTTTAATAATAATTTGACTACAAAAGGCTACAACATTTCAAACCTCTGGATTTCTTTGGATTTCTGTCAGTTCAATGCTGAGTTACTTTGGCTCCATAACAATGCCGTTTGCTTTCCTGTTTTGGGGGTTTATTCCCTTCTTGGTCTCACTGATTTTCCTCATTTTCTGTTCAGGAAATAAGAGCGGGGCTAACAAGAAGAACGATGGGGTGAAGGTAGGGAGGAACAGTGCCTTTAATGCTTGCAGAATCTGTGTGGTGGTGCTCATTCACTGTGCAAATGGCTACATATCTCATACTCAGGGCTCAAATCAATAAAATTACAAACAATCCAAGTATGTATATGTGTGTGTGTGTGTGTGTGTGTGTGTGTGTGTGTGTGTGTGTGTGTGTATCTATCTATCTATCTATCTATCTATCTATCTATCTATATATATATATATATATATATATATATATATATATATATATATATATATATATATATATATATATATATATTGACATTTAAGATTGATGCAAGAAGTTATTTTCAGTGTCAGAATTTGAAAAATATAACTGCAGAAACAAACACCTGTTTGCCTTGGAAGTTTATTTAGTTTTACCTAAAGCAAATTTTAGCTGCTTGAATTTGAAACTTTGTTGAAATTGTGGAACAATATAAATTTGCACAGTACAGCAACCAGGGGAAAAGGCAACCAAGTGTGCAATATGTAGTAAAACAATCGATACAAATATAAAATGCCAGACCTATTTTACAAAAGCGTGGTATGGATTCAGTTTTCATGATTCTGTAATCCACAAAGTCCTTAATATTGAGATATGTATAGGATCATTTCTGCACAGTAAATACAGTTAAACTGTATATTCATTTTGCAGTGTGTTTATGTAATATCACATTTCTCAATTTCAGTGGAACCTTGAGTCCTCAATACTGAAAAGATGGCCTGGCAGACTGTTGTACTGAGAGGGTTAAAGCTCAGCCTGCAATGTGAAAACCAATAGCCACATTGGATATTTAGCGCTACTCGTGTGTCTTTGGAATGTTAAATCTCAAGCACTTTAATTTTAGTGCTGGGATATCCCCCTGCAACTCAAAAACAAACTATGGCTTTCAAGCAGCCCCAGTGATACTGACAGCCAAACCATAAACTCTGAGCATAAAGGAATATATTCAGGGAATTGCTGGGAATTCCTGCAGAACAGCTTGTTACAAGACAAACAAACATGTCACAGCAGCATGTTCACTGATTAAAAGGAAGTCCTATTTGGGCATGGCACCAGTTTGTTTGTTTTTTTGTTCAAATGTGAGCCACACACAGACACACACACACACACAGAAACACAATGGAGCTCTCTGGCTCTGCTGTCTCCCATGTCGTCCTGTCCGTCTCCATTACCTTCTGCCTATTCCTGTCTAACTTACTCTCGTTTCTCTTCCAGAAAAGGAAGTCCAGTTCCAGCGTCCAGCTCATGGTGAGTGTGCTATTCCCTCTTGACAGTGTGTGGTGGCTTGCACCACAGAGGAGTGATGCAATATAATTCAAATGGAGCTGGACTTTCTTTTTTATAACATTCCATTTTAATGTAATGTTTGTTCATTTATACCACATTTATGAATTCACACTAAGGCACTTTCTTTCCTACACAAAACTAATGAAAAACAAGGGGCTGTGTTCCGTTTGTTTTTGAGGTGCAATTTTTTATGTGTTTTTTATTTCCTTTGGGGGAAAAAAAATGCACTCTGCATTTTGCTTTCACAAAGGATGTGTAAATTCAGCCCTCGGGTTTGCTGTGGCGTAATTAACATGCTTGTTTAAGGAGAACAAAGTAGAGACTAACTGTGCTCATATCTTCTTTCCAGGAATCCTCTGAAAGCACTAACACCACCATTGAGGATGAGGATACCCGAGGTAGTGAACAGTTTCATAGACTGTTAAACAACAGTATTTTCAAAATATTTATTTTCATTATGTCTTCATTTTTAACTAAGACAGTTCAACAGTTGGAGACATGGGACAACCAACTGATTGCAGTATTTTTATCATTAGCACTGTCGACAGTAAAATTGCAAATTGCGTGATTACAATCCTGGGCCTGCTTGCAGACTGTGGAACGGGTCTGGTAACAGCTTCTCAGGCGATCCACAGAAGACCACTTTAGAGGTGCCTCAGATCCTTATACAGTACACTACAATACAATACCATTTGTTTGTATATAGCGCCTTTCATAGAATGGAGATAGATAGAGGGAAAGTAAGAGAACACCGGAATAGCTGAAGCTTGGGTCCTATATTCTATTTATTTTCCGGCACACTCCCCTCATGTAGACTGCCTGCTGAGGGTGGCATGGTGGAAAACCAATGGCCAAAATAAACAAAATACTAAACAAAACACACTAACAAGTATCACACTGGTGCAAGCCGGTATGAATAGCAATTGATATTGACTTTTACTGCTCTCTCTCTCTCTCTCTCTCTCTCTCTCTCTCTCTCTCTCTCTGTCACATATTCAATGAACTATCTCCAACACACTCTCTACAAACAAGCACTTCTTTGTTTTTATACCATGTGGCCAGGGGCTTGACTGGTTCCGTTAATCATCCAATCACCACCTGGCCACATTCCACACTTTTCCACTCAAACTTCAATCACTCAATGAATCAAACCATCAGCAATGAAACAATCAAACAATGCCATATGGCTGTGCAAGGTTGGCCATCTTGATTCTAGCTTTCTTTACCAAGATGGTTGCCAGCCACCAAACTCTCACACACCCACAGACCGGTGCCCCCATGTGTAGAGCCTCTGCTCTGTCACATACTCCCCCTTGTGTTCAGACACATGACCATCCCACTGCTGCCAACACATGTGTGAAAGGTGCCTTTCTACGGGTTGTGGGAATTCACTGGACGTGGTAATGTTAAATAACTGTCTCTGTGTCCTTGCCCAGTGAATTCACACAACCCTTAGAAAGGACTCTTTCACACACCCATAGAGACAAAGCAGAAAGAAGGAACAGATGTAATCAGAGCCACGTTCCCTGGAAGCCTTATAGGTCAGAAGTAGGACTTTAAACTAAATTATATGTTGAACAGGAAGCCAGTGTTCTACCTGATTTAGGAACCAATACCAGAGGGGATGATTATTGGCATCATACAGGATCTTTTCACTACCTTATATAGACCTGCTATTCATAGTGTTGACTGTTGTTGGATAACTATATGTTGTTGGATAAGCATATTAATATGAAATGTGCTTGATATGAATACAGACTCAAAATGATGGGAAGGGCTCTCTGTTTCTCAAAAGCACTGACTTTTCACATCCATACACACCCACACACCTGCATACATTTATCTCATCTTTAATTTAAAAGGGCAGTTTTTTATGTATTTACTGTTAACAGAAAGATTATTAATTGGTTGGTTAATATATGGACTACTTAAACTGTGCTGTGACAGACTGACACAGTAGTTCTGTTGGGTTATTTCTGTATCTTGTCCTCACCAAAGAAAACTGAAATGTTACAGGCAGGAAGAAGTTCTGGTATCAACACAGAAAGATAAGCTAGTAACACTCATAACAGGAGTACAAAGAGAAGTCAATTGTTTTTTACTTTAAATTAATCTGGTATCAAATACAGCAGCACAATCCCCAGGCAACATTTCTTTTCAGTTCATGTATTGTAGGTTTGGTTTGTTTGCACGGTGTCTGTTTGTGTTTCTGTGGAGTTGTTTTGTTGTTTTCTTGTCTGCTCTCAAAGAGAATTTTTTTGCTCTCAGTTGGGTTTCAAAAGCGGCATGTTCCTTAGAGTTCTGGTGTATATTTAGCTACATAAAAATAAAACACACAATGGTGCTAAATTTTGAACTACGAAAATAAACTAAATTAATTCAATGACAAACATTTCAAATTTTTCAATTGAATGTCTTCAGTTGGAAAAGGCCTCCAGTGAAAGCATTTAATTTATTTTGTTTCTTTTAGTATTTTCAAAAATGCATATATTCCACTGTGCAGAAAATCGGGCCTAAAGTGCCTTAAGTAGAGTGGGACAGGAGGGGTACATTGTAAATCCCCAGTACTCCCCAGTAATGTTGTTGAAACTGACACCCTGGGATCCTTCAAGAAGCTGCTTGATGAGATTCTGGGATCAATAAGCTACTAACAACCACACAAGCAAGATGGGCCGAATGGCCTCTTGTTTGTAAAATTTCTTATGTTCTTAAATAGGTTTATATAGATTCTGTATGTTAACCTACTATTAACAAAACATATATGATCATATGTTAGCATGTAATTGTAGACTTTTAATAAATGTGCCCTTGAATGTCCTCATATTCTATATCTTATACACACACACACACACACACACACACACGCCAGTAATATATGCTGTTCTATCTTAATAATTTTATATCATAATCTTTTCTGATTAATAGTCACCCACAATCTCTCATTCTCTCAGTCCTCAGTGATCATTTACCTGAGTGTGAGCAACAGCTGTTATCAGATAACATCTGTAAAATTTTCATTCATAAAGAGTATTTTAGTTATTTTAAATTAGGAAATGGATGTGTAATTTTTCTGATTACAAATGCCTTTCAGGGTGCAATAAACATCAGTACTTTGCTGGTAATTGCGTGTGGTTGGTTATTACACTGTCTAGTAGTAGACCTAACTCCCTGTACTCAAATAACCCTGTCCTGTAATTGCAGGAAGGAAGCAGGAGATTATTAAAGTGACAGAGCAGTTGATTGAAGCTATCAGCAATGGGGATTTTGAATGTTACACGTAAGTTGTTTTATTTTATTCGGATACGAAACATTGGTAGACTTCTTATTATAACCAAACTGACTTCGCTGTTCTTTATTCATGCTTTTTGTCCAGAACTGACTATTGTGAATCCCTGGGACTCCCTGGTAAAATGTTCTCACCACTGCAGTTTATTCACATTCTGGCCTCTTATATACTGTCATATAGCAGATCCGATAGCATACTACCCCTCTGAAACGGCTACACTTCCTGTAAGGCAGAGACCTGCTCTTGAAATACCTCTGGATTTATTTTCTGTGTAAAATTGTGTTCTCTATCCGGTAAATACTGTAAACCCAGGGTTGTACGCAACAGAAACCAGGCAACTTGTGTTTGGAAGTGTACCCTTTTTACATAATTAAAAAAGAAATAACCTGTATAAACTTTTAATGCACAAGTTCATACCACTATTTTTCTCCAGGGAAAGACTTTGAACTAGTATTTGGTGGGATCCCTATAATAAAAACACTATTAATTGTATGAAGGGATCAGTATAGTGATTCCTCTCCCTCCACTCATTTTGAAGTTAATCATTTGTCACTTGCTTTATTCTTCAGGAAGATGTGCGACCCGAGTGTCACCGCTTTTGAACCCGAAGCCCTAGGAAACCTGGTGGAGGGACTTGACTTCCATCGGTTTTATTTTGAAAACTGTAGGCAACTGGGTTTTTATAATTGGCTAAATCCTGGCAATTTAAGCTATAGTAAACATTGATGAGCGTGCAGTAGGCTACCCCTGCAAAATGTATCAAACTAAGATCTGATTGTTTTAAGCAAACTTAAGTTGATTAATTATTCTGTTTTATAACCATATTTTTTCACATGATTAACAATTAAATTCCTTAACAATAATTCTGGTAACTTGTATGTTTTGAATGTCGAATTCTTGTCGAATTGTAGCTCAAATGTCATCATTCTTTTTTCAGTGTGGTCTAAGAACAGTAAGCCGGTTCACACCACAATCCTGAACCCCCACATCCACCTGATTGGTGAGGAAGCTGCCTGCATTGCTTATATCCGCATCACCCAGTACATCGACAGCAACGGCCTGCCGCGCACTGCACAGTCCGAGGAGACACGCATCTGGCATCGCCGTGACGGCAAGTGGCAGATCGTTCACTTCCACCGCTCCGGCACTTCTTCTGCAATTGCTTAGTAAGGACCCCTGCAGCAAATCCATCCAGCTTAAGATGCACTGAAGTATGATTTGATCTTGAACTACTTAGTGTTTTGAAGAGTGAAACATAACAAAAACAGAAGATTTCTTATTTTATCCGCACTGCTGAAAGATCAGCTTGCATTAAACCATGTCATTGGCTTTCACTTCATTCACAATCATGCTTTCAAAGCATGATACTCACATATCATTAGGCTATGTAAATAGGGTATGAGGTAACTTTCAATGTATTCTTTGTTTCTGACTAGCTGCAAACACAAATGACTGTCTCAGTGGGCCAGAAATAGCCTGTCTCAGTGGGCAAGAATAACCCTGCATGGCTGAGATAAAAATACGTGTACCAAGCTTATGTTTTATTATTCAAATTGTTTATATTCAATATTTCCCCCCACAGAGCCAGAAACCAGCATTGCAGCTAGACAGCAACAAAGAAAAACAAAGCCTGTTGCACAATTCATCAATGGGTTTCATTATATTAACCCGAATCAACTTAAAACAAATAAGTTCCTCTAACAGGTGTGTGATTTCTTACAGAACTTTAGGCACTCCTCAAAAACAAATAGTTCCCAGAACAGTTAAGATATGTCATATTTGCCTTTTATATATATATATATATATATATAATCTCACAGCCTCTTTCATGCATGTCTGTAAATATGTGCATGTCAGGATAGTAAGGTGGAAATGAAACCTTACATCTTACTTTTCTCAGGAAGTAACTTTTTGATTTAATCTCACAGTGCACTGTGAAACTCATGCAGAACTATTTTACATTTTGCATGTTCGTTAAAATATATATTTACAAATAAGAAAATAAAGCAATAACGGGAACCAAACATATACAACAAATAATAATTGGTTGGCATATCAAGTTCCTGACACTCTCTCCTCTTTGAAGTAACAATGTGCATCTATTTTCTGCTTTATTGAAATGTTTATCATGCTATATAACAGTATATTAACTACATCAGAAGCGTTTCATAGAAAAAAATATTTTAAACTTATTTTTACTTTCTTTTATAACATAAAGTAGTTTTTTTTTTAAATTATTCCTAACGTTTGCAAATAATGAAAGGATGCTGTGAAAACTAAACTTGCCCTCAGCCACTGCTGAATATGTGATTTAAATGATAGACTATTAACATGTTTTTTTTTATTTATTTTTTTATGATTTTGCTGCACTAATACAGTTTTATGTTCAAGGGGTGATCTGTTATGTTGTTTATTTGAACTATGCTGTACAGCGCTGGTATATTTTCTAAATTAATCTGTTTTGTAATTAGTAACCCTGTTACACAATTACATCCTTTGGCCAGTTGCATGTTAAAAAATTGCATTTGCACTATTTGTGTCTCTGTAGTGTATGGGAAAGCCTGTTAGCGATTACCTATCCCCTTTTCTTTCAGTTGAACTATCGGATTTGGGAAATGAGCTGCAAGACTCTCCTTAAAGTCTCCAATCAGGTTTCCATCCAGAAGCTGTCAGAGGTCGGACCACCAGGGGAACTGAAGTCCGTCGCATTTCATATGTTACTTGAAACCTGTTTACACTTCCACTAAGTCAATATGAATGGCATTATAAAACACAATCATTTACACACACACACACACACACACACACACACACACACACACACACACACACACACACACACACACACATATATATACTTCATATCTATTAAAGCATGATAAACTGATTCATATTGCAAATGTTTTAGTATTTTATACATTTATTAATAATTATAACTTTTTGCTGTTGGAAACAATTTGCAGTATTCCTGATTTTAAAGCTGTGGCAATCTTTTTATTTATTTATTTGTTTTTGTTTTTGTTTTTTTAAAGATTATTCCTGTTCCAGTGAAACTGAAGTAAAAACAGCTTGCTCAAATTAAACATAGTGTTGGAACAATCATCTTAAATCATATTACATTTTTATAGTTATACTGATTTAGTAAATGCTGATTTAACTATGTAAGAAAAACACTATACAACAAAGCTACTATGAAAGCCTAATGCTTAAGAAATTAACTCTATAGTAATACTGAAGAAGACACTTCTCAAAGAGATTACTAGACTTGCAGTGATTGCATTAACTTTAGCTTGTATCTATTTAAGCACAAGCACTAGGTCACCTATGTGATTATAAATAGAACAATATCTCTGTATTGTGTAAGCATTTAAAAGCTTGGCCTTTTACTATGAGCATAGAAACAGGAGTTTGTACTCTGTCTTAGTAGTAAGAGTTCTGCTTTCATGTAACACCTGGGATAGAATCGTTTTTTTTTACCCACAATTATCATTAGCACCAAAAAATACAACCAAAATCAATTGAGACATTTTTTGGAGGCTTGCAATAGTATTATTATTAATTTTAAATGGATTTGAAAGCTATAGTAGTGGGCTTATGGTGATTGGGATCCTTGGGAATCTCTCCTTGGCCATTTTAAGAGAGATTGAAATACTCTTACCAGTACAAAGAAGTATTACAGTTCAGAAACACCCCACATGCAATTTCAATTCAAATTTTCAATACTAAAGAATGAAATGAATGAAAAGCAGATAGTAATTATCTTACAGAAAAATGTACAATTTTGAAATTAATTATTCTTCATACTTTTTAGAGAGGTGCAGTTGTGACACTTAGCCACACAAGTAAGCACTTCAAATCACAAACGTGTTAAACATGGAAACTGCTAGAGGAGATTTTCTTTACGTTGTTCATTTATCTATTTGTTTAAAATTATATTTACACAGAACTAGGTTTGCACTAATATCTGTTCTGTTGGGTAAATTATTATTATTATTATTGTTATTATTATTATTATTATTATTTATTATTATTATTATTATTATTATTATTATTTGGCAGGCACCTTTATCCAAGGCTGATTGGCAATAGTTTATGTAAATTAACTAATTCAAGTAATTACCATATATTATATGTAGAAACACAAATAGTGAGTCAGTTCTGATGTGGTCAATTTAGAATCCTGCTTTAATAAGGTCTTGCTTAATTTAATATTTTTAACTGATTTGATTTAATGATAGTATATAATGTGTCTAAAATTATAAATGCACATTTTATATCATGCTTTGGTTTAATGGCTTGTCTCTAGTATAAATCCAGGCTTTAAAAAGTTAAATGTCTAACTTGCTTTTCTACAGTTGCGTGTTATAAAGTATAAAGGTACATTTTATACATACAATTTATGGCAGGACTGATTCTACACATGTGTGCAATATATCAGCATACTGCTGTTCTGTTATAATGAATATAATGCACTTATAGCAACACAGGATATTTTGCAATGCATGCATTATTGAGCATGCTGATTTTAAGATGCACTTTTTGTTTAATAACTGTTAGATTTAGTAAACTAACATTATATTGCATGTTTACAAATGAAAAAAAAAAAAAAAACAACAAAAAGTTATTACTGTTCGCCTCATTCCACTACCCCGTACTTTAGAATGATCAACTCCAAGCCAATGTAATCTTTAAAAAGGGTCCCAAAACCTGAACACTGCACTCAGATTCGGACAAAAACTGACCTGTTCCGAGGCCTCTGGGAGCCTTCAAAACTCCAGATTTGGATAATAACAGGGTTATGGGAATGTGGAAAATAGCTGTCACTGGTGACAGCTTATTAAAAACCCTAGTGACAAGACTAAGGCATTACATCACAGAAGAAAAAGAAAAATCCCCAGTAAGGCTATCCCCAGCACATTACTCTAAGGGTCACATTCACAGAAGAAGGAAAATCCCTCAGTCGATATGAAATATATCCCCATATTATATATATATTATATATTTATATTTATATATATATATATATATATATATATATATATATATATATATATATATATATAATATATATAATTGAGTTACTCTATGTTTGGCATGTGTTAATATGCAAGTAAGCTAGTTGTAACATTTAATCAACAACAAAGTGTAATAGAGCATAAATGTATTTTATAAGATTTTCTTTCCCCATACACACGCACACACATTCCTATATTTGTGGGGACTTCTCATTGACAGTCACTATATTTTTATTTACTATTTCTAAATCCAGTCAGACAAAACCCCACACAGGATGAAAGTCGATAATGAACTATATATTTTGACATTTAAAAAAAAAAAAATGAAGGCATATTTTGTTCTTAAAAATGTGTTTTACAAAGTGGGGATGTTTCCACAATGTCATTTTTTCAGGAGTTACTATCTTTGTTTGTTTGATATTTTCTCAAATTGTGTCCCCCCCCCCTTAACAAAGGCTTGCATTTTGGTTTTCGCCCATGGACATTCATCTTGTTAAGGTATCGTTGAATTGTTTGCTCTTGAATTTCTTGATCATCTTCTCTCAATTCTTGGGTCAAATCTTTTGCAGTAATCTGAGGATTTTGCCGGGCTGGTCGAACGATTCTTCTTCCAGATTTTGCAGAAATATTTCTTGGTCTTCCACACCTGGTACTAGTTGCAGTAGTTTCGGTGCCACGGGAAATAAGTTAGCTCTGAAATAAGTTAGCGTTTGCCTTCTTGAGCCTTTCTGAGCACGCGCGAATTTTAGAACGTAAAGGCAACGTTAAGCCTTCTCCATTTTCTGTTGATAAACTTTAATTGAGAAAGTTGTTATACTGTTAAAAATGTTGTCACGATCTTTATTAAAGCTATGTGTGGTTAAAATCGAAAACACATTGTTATAATATTAATAACTCTTTATTGTATCATGTTGTATTTTATTTAATAATAGCTGTTAACTTGAGCTACTACAAAGACGTGGTCTTGCGATTTATTTTTATGTGCATTATGTTTGTGTTAAATCGTTATAATAACACATTTTAAATTATATGACAATATCTATTATTTAATATTCCCAGTTTAAACCATCATCAGAGTTGTCATTTTAAGTTTGTGATCGTCAGATATTTACATTACAGGTTTTCTTTGTACAAATATTACCGAAAGTGAAATAAATTGTCTGTATATTGGTTAAGACATATCATAAACAGTTAAGCATTAAGATTTATTTTTATGTGCAATTAGATTATTACAGCTGTTAAGTCACAAACCCCTCCCCTCTATAATGTATACTGCCCACCCCAATAAGGCACAAAATCTGAAACAATTTTTATAAAATATACAAAAAACAAAACCAGACCGCATCACAAGCATCGATCTGTAAGTACTGGATTCTAATTTATCATTCATAATAGAGAGGTGTATATACACGTCCATATGAAGTCTGCGTGTGTTTCTTCATATGATCATATGAAAGTATATATAGGAAGTCAGTCGTTTTGTGCGTTTCTCAAATGAACTATCTATATCGCATAAAACACCATCTTTCACTAAAAACGTATATGTTTTCTGTATATATTAAAACAGGGTTAGATATGGGTCCCACATGTAGACTTGATTAAAATGTCAAAAAATATTCTCTGTATCAATAAGTGTTCGTACCCACTTCCCCATAACATTTATTAAAAAAAAACAAAACAAAAAAACAACCGAGCATTTTACCGTGAAAATAATAACTTAGTTAAACTCGAGCCTATAATAATAACTTAGTTAAACTTGATCCTAGAATAAACGTTTACATTTGCTACGCCGCCGTATGTATGATTGACACAACATTTTTGAAAGGAAATAAACATTTGGCAAGTAGTGATTTTAACTCTGCATAAACTTAAATTATACTGACAAAATAATGTTTTTAAAATGTTTATTTTTGCTAAAAACAACACTGCACATCCAAACACAGCGAGCGCTTTAAATAAAATGTGTGTATATATATATACACACATTTTGTATATATATAACCTTAAAAGTACATTTACACTTCGATAAATAAGATGACAAATGTTAAATAATGTAAAATCTTCGATAAATCTACACAGAACCTTGCCTTTAAGTTCTAAAATTCGCGCGTGGGCAGAAAGACTCAAAAAGGCAAAGGCTAACTTATTTCACGACTAACTTATTTCCAGTGACACCGGTTCAGCTGTATTTGTCAATAATAGCTACAGTGCTTTTCGGTAAACTGAGTCTTTCTGCAATTTTTCTGGTAGTTTCTCATTTTTTGTTTAGTTGCTATACTCTTAACCATTTTTGTCGCTTTTTTTAATCACATATTTCCAATTTATTTTTCAGCACTAATGATTATGTATTCATTCTATAATTATCATTAGGTGTTGGTTTTCAATCATGATAATAATTAACAACGAATGGGTTTCATACGAAATATGTTGATTGCCCAGATACTTTTTAATATTATTTTGCATATTAGTTTTCATTTTATACATGTTATGTAATAATTTGTTGTTTTATTATAAAGCTGAATCTCTACTTCTCTTTCAATAGAACAATTAGAAATGATAGAAATCACATTTTGGTGTGTGTGTATTTCTGACTAATTATGAAGAGATTAGGTGGCTCCAGCAAAGCTTACCTTATAACAGACCTATTCATTTCAGTGGTCACTATACAATTTGGCACACATATTTTCAGAGACTAAATTACCCACCACAAACCAGTCTGTCCTAATGAGAATTGATCCATGTTTACAAAGTACCCAGTCCGGTACTGCTTCTGTGCTTTGTTTACAGATAGCTGTAACCCAGTACTGCTTTCCATATTGAGTAATAAATAACTAATGAGGAAACTGTAGAAAACAGCTTTCCTCTGCGACTTCCATGAGACATGGGGTTTTAGACATTCCACATTGGCTTTACTCAGAAGCAGGATTTTGTTCTGCACTTGTTTTGTGGGTAAATGACTCATTGGAGTTTGGTAAATAACAGTTTTAAGGAAAACATGGATACTGCAGCTTTAATAACAAAACTTCCAGAAACATTTTTTTTTTTTTTTTGTATTTCATCTTCCACGCATTTGTACACTTGATTGTAGGAGCAAGAAACAGCAGGACAAAAACAGGGGCATGACCTCTTTACCTTTGTAAGGACAGCCCCTTGCAGGGTTACTGATAACAGACGCCACTTTAAGGCCTCTTTTAAGTTCTGACTTCCCAATTATTATACTTTTTTAAAATCCAAAATGCAGTTTTGGTGTTGTCGTTAAAGCATGCAATTTGTTCAGTGCTGATGTGCAAGTGTGTGATGTTTATGTCTATATATATATATATATATATATATATATATATATATATATATATATATATATATATATATATAATATATATATATATATACACTCTTCAAATAAAAAAAGAACTGCTAATGATTTTTCTAGAAGCTTATCTTTATGAAGTTTTATGGGGAGTTGTGTATTATACTTGGGTACAATGGATCTGTATGCACAATAACCTTGCTATTTGTTAAAGCAAGGGACACATTTTTTAAAGCTAGTTTGAGCCGTGTGAAATGAAGTTGCTAACAAATGGACAAACTGGGGTTTGACAGAGGTGGAAGAAGATTAATAACTATTTCTGTCAAAATGAACTTGCAAATACAGTACATAACAAAAAAATAAAATAATTGGATGCATACCGTAGTAAAAATAAAATATTGCTATTTCATTTTATATACTTTTAAATTTGTTTAATTATATAAACTGGAATATTTTCTATTTTTTATACAGAGTAAACAAATTGAAACAATCATTTAAACAAAATGTAGTATTTTAATGTCAGTGTTTAAAATTGGATGGTATAGGGTTATACTCTGTACATTTTGGGGTTACTCTCAGTACCTTTTTGATTCTATACATTTGGGGACAGGCAAGTTTATTGCCAGAAATGGCTTCAAGCCTTTGTCTTCATTGACACATTGGTTCAGGGTTCAATATACCGTCAATGGACACAATAAGAAACACCTTCAAATCCACAATTTAACAGTTGTTTCACACTAGTTTTGTAACAGTGCCAATTTTACATGGTTATATGGTATATATATATATATATATATATATAATATATATATATATATATATATATATATATAATATATATAATACCTGGACCAGTAAACACACTAAATAAACAGCTGTAGATATCAAACATATTCCTTAAAAGAGTCCCTGTAGCTGTGATTCAGACCTTCCAACCAGGAGCATAAGATACTGTGCAATGTGCGCTCTCTATTGGAAAAAGGGAGAATTTTAGTTTCCTTTTTTGTAGACCCTAATAGGTTTGTTTTGGAATAAAAATGTATATGCTTCTCAGGCATGTTTTGGCATCCTAAAACAGATCCACTTTCCTCCGAAATGTTGTTAAATATTGGAAGGATTTTTTTTTTTGTATACAAATTGTTGTTTAGTGTTTACAAAACATTTTCTATTCTGTATTATTTTCTGCCTTCTTCTTACTAACTGTTAAAGTGCTATTGAGTAAACGACATGAACAGACAATCTGCACAGAGATTTGAAGGTCTTAGACACATGGGGAAAAACAACCTGTTTATGGAATCTGAGGTAGAAATCAACAAAAAAGTAGCCTGCTGTATTTGATATTCATTATTACAGGTATTACACAGAAGCATACGGGACAGCAATAGAAATAAAGAGTCTAAAGCTACACATGAATTAAATAAAAGGACCTAAAGCTACACTTTGAATGCTGTGCTTTTTAGTGAGCTTTAACTCATGAACAGTTTCACGGATATCAATCTTTATTTTACTCAGAACAAAAAACTTCCATTCACTTGTGAGCGATTTTTAAAAAATTTTTTTTTAGCAACATCCGCATTTGATGACGTGTTTTCCTGAGCTTGGCCCCATTGCATTCAGTGTGTAACATTTATCAAAATATCTGACTGGCTTATTGCCTTTCAAAGTTTCAGTGATATACTGCACTATAAAATGCCTTCAAATGTTTAAACACTATCAGCAGGATTGACTTTTTTATATGGCACATTATTAAGAAGTTGTAAAGTACTGTATCCTGAACAATGAACATATTTTACAGCAGCAACTACTGTACAAGTATCAGAAAAACTCTTATTAAATTCACCATAAAGCACAATAATATTCAGCACTGATGGTCGCACTGCAGACTGGTTATTAGCTTTTGGAATTAAACTGTACAAGATTAAACAATGAGTAATGTTGAGTCTATGGCATGTCAATATATAATGCACGTGTATTGTTCTTCTCCATGTGCACAAAGTCATTTTTAACTAGTTGAACACTAACATTTGATAACTCTGAAAGACACATTTATTTACCAGATTCTGATTGGGTCAGTTGGGTAACTTTCTTGTGATTTAAACGAATGCCTTGTGTATTTTTTTGTAGGTGAAATAAATAATATTGTAAACTATTGTATCACTGCAGAATAAGTGTATGATGTGTTTTTTTTTTTTTTTACATGAATGTTTGAATGTTCTGTTTTATCACTTCCAGAATCAAATATTTAGTGGCATTTCACAAATAAAGCTGTATTTACCAGTTATCGGTATGGTTTTGCTGTCCTTGGTATTCATTGGAAACTGTGAATCAGGTTAAAAAAAACAAGCACCCTGAACCTGTCTTAATATTGTAGCACATGGTAAGAAACTCAGTCCTTGTGGTGACAAGCAAAACAGTTTAGCATTTAAGACTTTGAGAAAGACACTTCTGTCAAGCATAACTACAGGTTACTTCTCAAACTGAACACAGTATAGGGATTCAAGGAAATGCATGCACATGGATTAAGGAGTGGTTAACATGTGAAAAACAGAAAGTACTGATTAGAGGAGAAACCTCAAAATGGAGGTAACCTGTAGAGTACCACAAGGATCAGTATTAGGTCTTCTCTGCTCTTCCTAATCTAGATCTACTCTTCCTAATCTACATTAAAGATTTAGATTCTGGTATAGTAAGCACACTTGTTAAATTTGATTATGCCACAAAAAGAGTGGAAAACACAGCAGCAAAGGTCATTCAAAATGATCTTGACAGCAATTAGAACTGAGCAGACACATGGCAAATTACATTTAATATAGAAAAATGTAAGGTACTGCACACAGGCAATAAAAATGTGGATTATAAATACCGTATGGGAGATACTGAAATTGAAGAAATCTATGAAAAAGATCAAGGCGTTTTTGTTGACTCAAATGTTTTCATCTAGACAATGTGGGAAAGCCATAAAAAAGGCCAAAAAAAATGCTCAGATATATAGTGAAAAGTGTTGAATTTAAATCAAGGGAAGTAATGTTAAAACTTTACAATGCATTAGCAAAACCGCATCTAGAATATTGTGTTCAGCTCTGGTCACCTCACTACAAAATGGATATTGCTGCTCTAGAAAGTGGAAAGAAGAGCGACCAGAATTATTCCAGTTTTAAAAGGCATGTCATATGCAGACAGGCTAAAACAATTTAATCTGTTTAGTCTGGAACAAAGAGGACTATGCAGTAATATGAATGAAGCTTTCAAAAATTCTGTAAAGGTATTGACTGTCAACCCAAGAGATGATTTCGACCTGAAAAAAGAAACAAGGACCATGGGTCTCAAATGGAGATTGTTTTTTACACAGAGAATTGTGGGTCTGAAACCAACTCCCCAGTAATGTTGTTGAAGCTGACACCCTGAGATCCTTCAAGAAGCTGCTTGATGAGATTCTGGGATCAATAAACTATTAACAACCAAACTAACAAGATGGGCCGAATGGCCTCCTTTCGATCGTAAACTTTATGTTCTTATAGGAACCCAAGGTATTTTTTTTTAAACTTTTAATATCTAACGCGATACAATATGTGAAAGACCCCTTAAAAGCCAGTGCTGAAAAACAAATATCAATATTAGGCAAAACCCTATAATACATCTAGAGATTATGTGACAAACCGGGTTGAGCTTGCCACATCTTTACTTTAACAGGAACAGTACTCCGAAAACACACATAGGTTTTAACAGGACAAGCCTGTATGTTTATTTTAAACAAAACACAAAAATGAACAAAACAAAAACCTAACTCCTTCCAGGAGTGCTAACAAAACATTTCAGGTTTCTAAGCTAATAAACTGGATGGCTAAACTGCTCACCAGTATCAAAAAGAGCAGAAAGACAGCTAGAAATTTCCCAAAAAAAGCAAAAAATGCTAAAAAAAAATACTATAGTGTACAGTAAATGGTTTAAAAGTGGGCCAACAAACAACAGATGGAAGTATAGTGCAGCAGCTGAACTGCCAACCTCCTCCTCGCACTTTAAAAAAATAAACAACAGCTGAGCCAGAGGAAAGACGTGAATCATAGACATCGGATTGGAAATATACAACAACAGCAAAAACATGATAATGAATGATGTATTGTAAACCCAGTACCCAGTCAGGCACCTTTATGTGATTTTTATGATCCAGTTACTTGACCTGACTTTTGTACCAAAGAGCTAAGAGTTGAAATCATGAAACATAAACCTGTGCAGCTAAAAAAACTGATGTTGAATATCCCAAAATTTCACGCATGATTTGTTCTCATTTTTAGAACAAAACTTCAATTAGATATATTTTAGGTTGATGGTGTTTTTTTGTTTTTTTTTTTTGGGGGGGGGGGGGGGGGGTGGGGGGGGGGGGGGGGCGGGGGGGGGGGGGGGGGGGGGGGGGGGGGGGGGGGGGGAGGGGGGGGGGGGGTGGGGGGGGTCACTCTTGCACCAGGGCCCAGTGAATCCTAGCACTGGCCCTGAATAACAATATTGAGCACTGTTAAAAAATTGTAATGAAAAATAAACTTGTTTGAAAAAATTATTTTAAAATGTAAACAATTATTGTAGGAGACACAAAGTTTTTAAGTTAATCTTAAAATAATTTTCTTGACATTAATTACATGCTCTAGTTTCTAGTTTGTACAACGCAATACATGTATCAATTCATTTTTCTTTTAAAACATTTAATAAGAAAAGATTACTGGTTAAGAAAACTGCAATCTCATATTAGGACATCTTTTGGGTTCATTGTAATATCTTCTCTCTCAAGCATTATATTCAGTTTTTATTCTGTCACGTACATATTGCTTAATACCACCCACTAGTCTTCCTGTGTTGCCTATAGGTGTTAAAACTGTCACGTTTATTTTGCTCTGTGGTTATTGCGATCACATTTGTTTGCAAGTTTCCCACAGTGGCTCTGGTTTGTAATAAGTAGTCCAGTGTGACAGGATAGCGTGATGGCCCAAGCTGTTACAGAAAGCTGCAGTTAAAGTGCTGCTGTGCATGTTTATTAATCAAATAAACACAAAAATAGATTTAACCCCATCCAACTACCAACCTTACATTCCGACACACACAATACTTACAGTAGCATGGCTTCTGCAATGCACACATGGCCTCCTTTGGATGGGGGGGGGTCCTGGGCCTTGAAATGGGAGTACCCATCCCCTCGTGTAACCCCTGGGCTTCTGTAAAGGGGCGCCCACTTAATCCTGTTTAACCCCCTTTATGCACCCAAAGCCTGAGTGGCTTTTCCCTGCTTGGGGCTTTTCTTTAAAGGGCTGTCGCAACACTGGCAGCAGTGCTGGGACCTCCGGCGGTGGCAACACTGACGTGGCCATGCTGGCTGTGGTGTGGGGCACTCCAGCAGTAGCGGGTGCGTGAGACACTATGGCAGTGTCGCTGGCAGTGGCTCTGGCAACAGCACAGGCTCTGGGCCCTCTGGACGTGAACGTGTGGCTGGCTTTCACTGTGCTCCCCTCAGTAGGAGGTGTAGTTTGGCCTGGAGGAACACCAATTACCTAATTTGGTAATGGCCACACCTGTGATTGCTGGCAGGGATAGATTTAACCCCGTCCCTGCCCACCTTATATTCTGACACACACACTACTTACAACAGCAGGGATTCTGCCCTGCCACACCTAGACTCTAAATTCATGCAGTATAATGTGTCTATTTTGAATTAACAGCTTCATTAAAGCATGCCTTTTCCACTACTACTTGCCATGTAAGAACCTCAGTACTTTCCTGCATAGACACAAACTTCCTGACTACTGGCCTATACCAAGTTTGTTGTATACCAAGTTGTGACTACCCTGTGTGTTCTTAAGAACATAAGAAGAACATAAGAAAGTTTACAAACGAGAGGAGGCCATTCGGCCCATCTTGCTCGTTTGGTTGTTAGTAGCTTATTGATCCCAAAATCTCATCAAACAGCTTCTTGAAGGATCCCAGGGTGTCAGCTTCAACAACATTACTGCGGAGTTGATTCCAGACCCTCACAATTCTCTGTGTAAAAAAGTGCCTCCTATTTTCTGTTCTGAATGCCCCTTTGTCTAATCTCCTTTTCTGACCCCTGGTCCTTGTTTCTTTTTTCAGGCTGAAAAAGTCCCTTGGGTCGACACTGTCAATACATTTTAGAATTTTGAATGCTTGAATTAGGTCGCCACGTAGTCTTCTTTGTTCAAGACTGAACAGATTCAATTCTTTTAGCCTGTCTGCATATGACATGCCTTTTAAGCCTGGAATAATTCTGGTCGCTCTTCTTTGCACTCTTTCTAGAGCAGCAATATCTTTTTTATAGCGATGTGACCAGAACTGCACACAATATTCAAGATGAGGTCTTACTAGTGCATTGTACAGTTTTAACATTAATTCCCTTGATTTAAATTCAACACTTTTCACAATGTATCCAAGCATCTTGTTAGCCTTTTTTATAGCTTCCCCACATTGTCTAGATGAAGACATTTCTGAGTCATCAAAAACTCCTAGGTCTTTTTCATAGATTCCTTCTCCAATTTCAGTATCTCCCATATGATATTTATAATGTACATTTTTATTTCCTGCGTGCAGTACCTTACACTTTTCTCTATTAAATGTCATTTGCCATGTGTCTGCCCAGTTCTGAATCTTGTCTAGATCATTTTGAATGACCTTTGCTGCTGCAACAGTGTTTGCCACTCCTCCTACTTTTGTGTCGTCTGCAAATTTAACAAGTTTGCTTACTATACCAGAATCTAAATCATTAATGTAGATTAGGAATAGCAGAGGACCTAATACTGATCCCTGTGGTACACCACTGGTTACCACACTCCATTCTGAGGTTTTTCCTCTAATAAGTACTTTCTGTTTTCTACATGTTAACCACTCCCTAATCCATGTACATGTGTTTCCTTGAATCCCAACTGCGTTCAGTTTGAGAATTAATCTTTTGTGCGGGACTTTGTCAAAAGCTTTCTGGAAATCTAAATAAACCATGTCATATGCTTTGCAATTATCCATTATCGATGTTGCATCCTCAAAAAAATCAAGCAAGTTAGTTAGACACAATCTCCCTTTCCTAAAACCATGTTGATTGTCTCCCAGTACCCTGTTACCATATAGGTAATTTTCCATTTTGGATCTTATTATAGTTTCCATAAGTTTGCATATAATAGAAGTCAGGCTTACTGGTCTGTAGTTACCTGGTTCAGTTTTGTTTCCCTTTTTGTGGATCGGTATTACGTTTGCAATTTTCCAGTCTGTCGGTACCACCACTGTGTCAAGAGACTGCTGCATGATCTTGGTTAGCGGTTTGTAAATTACTTCTTTCATTTCTTTGAGTACTACTGGGAGGATCTCATCCGGCCCAGGGGATTTGTTTATTTTAAGAGCTCCTAGTCCCTTTAACACTTCTGCCTCAGTTATGCTAAAGTTATTTAAAACTGGATAGGAACTGGATGACATGTGGGGCATGTTGTCAGTATCTTCCTTTGTAAAAACTTGTGAAAAGTAATCATTTAATATCATTCTTAATACAGTGAATGCTATGCAGTTCTACAATTAAACTTTTTTTTTAAAATACACTGACCTGTGGTAACATGGAGAACACACACCAGTCCAATGCTAAATACAATCGGCTAGACGTGTCCTAATACAGTGCCCAGGGCATTAATATTTGCAAACAAGGATATATCTGGAGATAATACAGCAGAAAATGAGTTACTACTATGACTACTACCACTATGACTACGACTACTGCGGTGCATAAAAGGAGAGAGGTGGAAACTCATCTGTCCATAGGGTATTATGTTTAGGGGGATTCTAACTTAGAGGCATTCAGTAATAATCCCATGACACTCTAGCCCGAGCTCACATTTCCTATTAGTGGGTGAACAATCCAACGCTTGGTGAATTCTGCTTCATCATGATAAGAAGAGCCGACATCAAAGGATCAAAAAGCGACGTCGCTATGAACGCTTGGTCGTCACAAGCCAGTTATCCCTGTGGTAACTTTTCTGACACCTTCTGCTCTACGGGAGGTTTCTGTCCTCCCTGAGCTCGCCTTAGGACACCCGCGTTACCATTTGACAGATGTACCACCAGAAGAAGAAGAAGAAGAAGATTGTACAGTTATGTCCAAAAGTTTTGCATCACCTAGAACTTTAGGATTGAGACATCAATTTACAAAAAAAAAAACACATTAACATAATTTAGATATTTTATTTAACATCACATAATGAAAGAAACTACAAAATTTCTTCAGGAAGCTGTAATAGTAATACAGTATATCATGTTAGATTTTGAAATGGCACAGTTTTCAATGTTTGTCAGTTTTTCGTTAAGTGTATGGAAAACTACAAAGCAGTGTGTAATTCCATATGTTAACGTAACATTATTCAGCAGGTTTCATTCCATTATGAAGCAAAATTAGTAGGGTGATGCTAAACCTTTGGCCATAGCTTTATGTGGAGATACAGATGTTTAATTATGTAATGTGTTTTTTGATTATGTTGAAAGATACAGACTTTAGTGCTCATAAGATAAGGGTTACAAAATAGGTTTGTTGCTGTTTTTAGCACTATGCAAATCTGCTTGGGGGAAATAAGGAGTGGCTTCAGCCAGTTACTTTGAAGAAACTTTGATTTCTGCAACTGTTGCCATCAACCCCGTTTCAAGCTTTGATTCTAAGTCAGAAATATGCTGGACCTGTTGTACAATGAAAAACCTTAACAAATGAATTCCTTATTGGCTCTTCTTGTTATTTACATTAAATGCATATGGTAAGCAACTTTATTATTATTTATGTATGTTATCACTTTAGAAACATGCTCAATAATCCAAAGAAACTAATCTTGACCTCTATTTACTTGTATTTGTTTAGCATTATTATGGGAAATACACACATGTACATTACATGGGTATTGCTATCAAATTACATTAAAAACAATGACATTACAAATGCACTAGCACCTAATTATAAAATTAAAAAATAATTATTTTTAAATTAATTAAAAATTAACTCCTTATAATTAATAATATATTAATTTTAATAAATATATATATAATAATATATATAATATATATATATATATATATATATATTATATATATATATATATATATATTTTATTTTTTTTTTTTTCTTCAATAAATAATTTTGCAGGCTCACTGGCATTTGTTAAACTACTTCCTGCCACTGTAAATGCAGCATGTTCAATACTATAACTGCATTAATCTCTTCAGCTATAGTATTGAACATGCTGCATATACAGTGGCAATAATATAGCTCATAGATTTTGAGTGATGCATGTGTTCTAAACATTGCCTACAAATTAGGGTTCTGTAAAAGTGATTGGTACCACTCTGGTCTGCACAGTGCAATTATTTCTCCACCTGACATCAAAAAATGCAAGTGGGGCAATGTAACTGCCTATACAGCTTCTGACCACTGCCAGTGAGAGGAGGTTAAAACCTCATATGCATGTGTGGCAAAGTGCCCGACCCTGTGTACATTTTGTGTTATGTGTTGTGTTTTAATGTTGGTGTATAGTCATTGGTACACGGGATATAAACGGGTCTGTGTAACACGAGCGTTTAAAATGTATATTTGTATTTAGGCAAGAGGATTGCACAGCAGTTCACGTGCAAGTAAAAAGTAATAATATATGAGCACAGGAAATTGCACTAGATTAATTCACGTGCAGTTGTACCGAAAGAACAGGTGAGAGAGAGGAGAGGTAATTTAAAAATAAACAAACAATTGCTACGAGTGCTGGAGGGCCAGCACTCTACTCTACCAGGTTTTACGCCCACATCATGAATATGCAGCAGCGCATATTGATGATGTGGCAATTTACAGCTTCACCTGGCGAGAGCATTTGACTAGGATTACACCCATCCTTCAGTCTCTAAGGGCAGCCCGGCTAACAGCCAACTTGAGAAAATGTGAGTTTGCCAAAACAGAGACTCAATATTTGGGATTTTTAATGGGAAATGGAAGGATGAGACCTGTGGTCACCAAAATCCAGGCTTTGGTCGACGCAGCGATTCCCAAAACCAAGACTCAAGTGAGAGCACTACTAGGATTAGCCAGTTATTACTGGTGCTTTATCCCCAAGCATGCTACAGTGATTAACCGTTTAGTCGAACTCACCAAAAAGAGTGTTCTAAATTTGATTAAATGGTCAGCTGAGTGTCAGGGGGCTTTTGATACTATTAAGCTTGAACTTTGCCGGGCCCCTACTCTTATCACACTTGATTTCACCATGAAATTCATTCTCCATACCGATGCGTCAGATGTGGGTTTGGGTGCAGTCTTGTCCCAAAAGATAGACAGAGTAGAACACCCGATACTGTATCTCAGCAAAAAGATGCTACCTTGGGAGCGCAACTACTCCGTAGTCGAAAAGGAGTGTTTGGCCATCAAATGGGCTGCTCACTCTTTATGATACTACCTGCTGGGGCATTTATTTGATCTTGTCACAGACCACACCCCACTCAAGTGATTAAGCACAATGAAAGATAGCAATGCCCGGATAGCTTGGTGGTATCTGGCATTGAACCCCTTCATATACCACGTGGTACACCGTGCTGGGAAAGACCATCAAAAGGCAGATTATTTTTCCCAGGAGGGGGGAGTAATGGGAAAGATAGATTGAGCCTTACTTCGGCTTCACTCTGAGCAGTGGGATATGTGACAGAAATACAATGAACCTTGGTTGTAAATCTCCCTCCCTACCTGTGAGGGCTCCAAGCAAGGGCGGAGTTCTTTGGACGGCCTGACATGACAGTTCTTTCCCCGGGTCGGAAAGTCATCAGTCAAGAAAAAGGCGAGACTCCGTTGCAAGAAAGTATCGACCTGGAAGGGAAACAATGTAGCAGCTGCGGATTGTAAAGGCAACTGCATTAGTATACCAAGAGGTCATGCGTGACAGCATATAAGGGGGACGGAGAATCGTAATCTCTTCCTTTGCATTGGTTTGTAGTGAGTAAGAACCAGAAGGACAGTGAAAGTGTATTGTTACAGGATATTAGTGAGTGTTTTTTTTTTGTTTGTGCCTGTTAGTAATTGTCTGTGTTTGTAAATCCATAGAGGGCTAACATGTTCCAGAGCTGTTGCCAAAGGCCAGCACAAACCTGGGACAGCACTTCACTTGTACCACTTTAAACTGTATTGTACCACAATCACTAATTCACGCACTAAACAGACTTGTGTATGTGTTTTGTGTTTAATGTGGGGATACAATAACCTGACAATTATTTCAGGACCAGCCCAGGGATTATAAATGCAAGTAATACACGCCACTGTATTACTTACCAGCATTATTATTTACTGTTTGTTTCACCGTCAGGCACTGGACATAAGGAATAAAATAAAACAAACCTTTTGCACCTGGATTGCACTTGTTGGTTTTATCACCTGCAGATGCACACTGATATGGGACGGTAATTATTGAGAGAGGTATGGTCCAAAGTAGCTTTCTTCAGTAAAGGAGAAACAGAAGCCAATTTCAGTTCCTGTGGGAAGATACCCTGACATAATGAGGAGTTGATCATTTTTGTAAGGTGGGCCCAAGGACAGTATAGCTGTATTTAACCAATAGTGAAGGACAAGGATGGCTATCACAGGAAGTAGGCTTCATTTTAGTAAGATTTGCTGTAAGTTTAGGCAAAGTAATTTGACTGAAACTAAAAAGAGTTAGACAAATAAGCTTTCTCCTGAAAACAAAATCAAGTATAAGGTATGTATATGATAGGACCAGTACCAGCAGCAATAATACCAAATGGTTACAAGTTTTATAAAACAGTCCTTTAACGTGGTTTTATCTTGGAAACATATTTATAGTAAGAGGAACAACTTCCAGTCTTCTACCTCAACTGAACTAGCAGGTTTCCTACTGCTTTGCAGGTGCAGGTTAAATGTGGCTCCCTACACCACTGATGCCAAATGCATTTTCCCTATGTTGAGTTGGAAGTGGGTTTGATGTGTTTTACACTCCACCTGTCTGCCCCATGGGGAGGTGCTGCTGGTCTGCACAGTGGATAAAGGAGATAGTGCTTCAACTGGAGTTTAAATGGAGTGCTGCTGAATACCAGCTTGCTTATTTCAGTGATAAAGAACACAGTATGCTCTTTCCTGGTATCTTTCTCAGGTTAATTTGATAATGTATATATACATCTACATTGCTCTGCATTAGCCTGCCTTGTGTGTGTGTGTGTGTGTGTGTGTGTGTGTGTATGCATGTATTCATACAATGGTCTTTCCTCCTTGTATTTAAATTGACTTTACAATTTGCTTTTCATACTGAAGAGCAGAAAGTTTAGCAGAAATGAACTTATTCATCACAACACCATAATATGAATAAATAGTGTGTCCACTTCATTATTTTATGTTTCAACATCTCAAGCTTGAACATTATTATTTGTACGGTAGGGGAATGATCTATTAGGAAGTTGGATTGAATAGTGCCATAAAATAAGAAAATAGCTCTGATCATAACACAGTTCTGTATTTTTTAAATCAAACAGAAAGGTGTAATGCTGACTCAAGATGGTATGTTAGGATTGCATACTGTAATGAAGCATTGAAGGGTTTAGATCTCCTGTACAACCAGTTAGGTGTGTCTCATGTTAATTTGCCATGAGAGTTCCTCACCATTTTACTTGATTTATGAAGTCTGCTAATTATTCTGTATTGGTGCTGCCTGCTGAAATGATTTATACTAATATCTAGCATAGTTATTATATTGTTAAGCTACTGATACATTTGTATGTGAATATATATACTGTGAACTATATAAAGCACACCAGGTTCTTAGTATGTACAGGCAGTACTTTTAGGCTACATGTACTTTCACTAAATAAGGTTTGTACATTAAATAAAATCTCTGACTTATCAGTTCAGAAATGCAGTTACTGTCACACTTTGGGTTTCTCCTTTCAGTAAACAGGTGTCACAGATGTTTGTGATATTTCATGTTTTACTTCATCCTGTAAATCTGTCACATACAGTAAAACTTTAAATAAATGCCCCGGCATTATTTACAATATTTGCCAGTAGCCCCAGCACCTATTGGAGACTGGCAGCTATTTGAAACTCTGTGTTTATTATGTAAGATCACTAACATCTGCAAATACTTCAGATGCAATCATGAAAAAGCTGCCTCCACACAACCTTATAGAAACGACAATAAATACCAGCATTCTAGCAACATCATTAAAGGTTCTGTCAACCACATACCTTGTTGTAATACAGAATTTCATTTATGTTGTAAGGTACTGCTACATGTATTTAAATAACCAAAAAAGGAGCCTGTTGTATGTGATATTCATTATTACAGGCATTACAAAGAAGCATATGGGACAGCAATAGAAATAAAGAGCCTAAAGCTACACAGGAATTAAGTAAATGGTAGCATTTTACAGTGGACCAACAACTGCATCTGAGAGCCCTACGGTGGACCTACGGTCCCGTTCAGAGGCCAGACCCACGGTTGGAGTCTGCCCGGTTCTGGGTGCCAGAGGGTGTTTCTCGTCTGACTGAGATCCATGCTAGCTGACCATAAAGGTCTCACCAGTGAACTGTGCCAGCCTTTTAAGCAGGGTTGTGCCCCTGGAATTGGTGCAAATGGGGCAGAACGTTCTGTCTTCTAAGGCAGAAGAGGTGTGCTGCCTGCCTAAGCACTGGACACAAAATGTGTGTTTGTCCTGTGAGGAAAGATTCACCTTGCAAGATGAACAAGTACAAGGGTGAAAGCCCAGCATCATGTCTCTCAGGTCCCGAGACACCAAGGTTCTAGAGTACTGAGACACAGCGTGCACCGAAACACCAAAGTAATTGGTTGCAAGGCACTGAGCCATCGAAGCTCTGGAGCGTCGACGTGGCTGAAGCACTCAGGCATAAAGGCTATAGGGTAGAAACATCGAAGGTATTGAGAGCATCATTGCAGTGTGCACTTAAAGCACTGAGGATGTCGAAACACCGAAGCTCTGGTGCACTGGGGGTCGAGGGCACCGAAGGCGCCTTTGCAGGGGAGCACTTGAGCACTGAAAGCGCCCAGGCACAGGGGCGTCGAGGCTGTAGGGGACCAAGGGTTCCGAAGCACTGAGGCTCTGAGACACCGAGGACCCAAGAGTACCAAGAACATTGAGGTGGAGACACTGGGGCGCTGAAGCACCAAGGGCCACAAGCACCAAAGGTACTGAGCTGTGTGACTAATCACACAACCAGGAACAGCACTAAGTTTAAAATGGAGTGGAGCAATCCTCAGATGCCGTCTGGAACACGTGCGTGTAGCTTGTACCGGGGTGGCACAGCATACAGACGTGGAGAGAAGAAACTACTTTATTTTTTTACCTACACACCGTTTTTTTTTGGTGAGTGGTTCGAATGACCATGGAGTATGCTCAGCAGTAGGACAAGGTAATACCAGCCCTAATGAAGGAAGCACACGGCTGAAGTTATTGTCTATTTATTTATTTATTTTTTTAAACTACAAGGCAGTATACACACGCATAGACATGTATGAGCAACTGCTTATTCCTTCGGTAGGCGGGACCGGGGACGTCACTCCTCAGAGGGGCCTATCGGCAGCTTTCATATAAAATGCTCAGTGAATACCTGACCTGTGGCAGGCATATCCCAAAAGTATTGGTTGGTGGTTGTCTTTGAGTTAAAAGGCAACTTGTTTTGCATCACCAGCAACTATAGGATTGAGATATAATTTTACAAAAAAAAAAAAATTAAAAAAAATACATTAACATAATTTAGATCTTTTATTTAACATCATGTGATCAAAGAAACTACAAAATTATATTGCAAATGTCTTCTGACGTTAGATTTTGAAACATCACACTTTTCAATGTTTGCCACTACAAAGCGGTATGTAATTCAATATGTTAACGTAACATTATTCAGCAGGTTTCATTCCACTTTATGAAGCAAAATTTGTTAATTTTATAAGGTGATGCTAAAGCTTTGGCCATAGCTGTATGTGGAGATACACATGTTTAATTATGTGGTATGTGGTTTGTGATTATGTTGAAAGATACAGACTTTAGTCAGTGACATAGTATAATAAATGACCCCTACTGGTGACTCCCCTTTAGCGAAACTGTAGCGTGTCTCTTGTAGTGCCTAAAATCAGCAGTTCAAATTCAGACCGCAGTGAATGTAAAAATAAATTATAATTAATAAAAAAATCAAAAGCATAACAGTACTAACTTGGTTCCTATTGAGGAATCAGAAATAGGTCAAAACAGCCTCTGTTTTTATGGCAAGCCAAATAGAATACCTTTTAGAAATACCTGAAATTGCATTGAGATACTTAGAGATATCTGTAAATCATTTGCAGATATATTAAAATGAATTTGAGACATTTGTAAATAAGTAATTTTGAAGGTATGTTTATTTCATTTTGAGACATCTAAAAATGAAATAGAGATATCTCAAATTGATTTACAGATATATTTAAATAACATATTGTGCTAGTACGGTACCTCTAAATAACTCTATCTAATAGATATCTCTAAATAACTTCATTTTTATGATTGATTTTCTACCTAATACAGATTATCTCTCACACCTGCAGTATAATTCTCCTATGGTGGTAAAAGTTTCAAAGGGAAGTGTGATGAGTCAAAGGGATTTCGGTCTGTGATTCAGCCTCCCGAAAGTAGATGGAATCAAACCAACTCAGGACTTCCCTCACCAAGATCTCGGCACCTTGGTGAGGGGCGGAAGTAAGAGTATGGAAATTCCAGCCACTGGAGTCAAGTGAAGGATAAGGACATTTGTCAGTTGGGGATTGGTGTTCCACTGACTACAGAGGCGGGACATTACATACTAAAGGGAACGCACTACTGTGTTTGGGGTTGGTCCGAAAGTAAAATAGGAGGAGTAACAAGTGGAGGGAGAGACTCGTTTGGTGCAGCGGGATTTTTTAAAAAACACTAACATTTCTTTTGTCTTTTTTTGTTTATGTATGGTTTGCCACGAAGACGATTAAAGACGAGTTCTCACGGTCTGTTTTGGATTTCACCCCTGCACTCCTTCCCTCACACCATTTTGTTTTCTTTTGTTATTTAATTATTTTGTTGTGTATAGATAATAAAAATAAATTATTTTATTTCTGTATACATAAATTACTGTCTGGCCATTCCATTTAATACACTCTCGCCTCACAGGAAGCAATTGATAATATTATATATACAGATAATATATATATACAGTGGCTTGCAAAAGTATTCAGACCCCTGACCAATTCTCTCAAATTACCGCATTACAAATGGTACATTGAAATTTTGTTCTGTTTGATATTTTAATTTTAAACACTGAAACTCAGAATCAATTATTGTAAGGTGGCATTGGTCTTATGTTATGAAATATTTTTAAGAAAAATAAAAAACTGAAATATCTTGCTTGCATAAGTATTCAACCACTGTGCTGTGGAAGCTCCCAGTTTGCACCGATGAAAGAAATTGCCCTAACGACGACAGAATTACCTTACCATTGGCCTCCACCTGTGAACCATTAAAGTTGCTGTCACATTTTCTGGATAAAAACCCCACTGTTGAAGGGTCATTGGTAAGGCTGTGAATCTGAAGGAAAATGAAGACCAAAGAGCATGCTACAGAAGTTAGAGATAAAGTAATACAAATGCTTATGTTAGGGAAAGGGTACAAAATAATATCCAAGTGTTTGGATATCACCACCCAGGCACTGCCAAGAAAAGGCCGTCCCTCAAAACTCAGCACTCAAACAAGAAGGAGACTTGTGAGAGAAGCCACAGAGAGGCCAAAAGTCACTTTGAAGGAGCTACAGAGTTCAGTGGCTGGGAGTGGAGTTATGGTGCACCAGTCAACCATATCAAGAGCTCTGCATAACACTGACCTGTATGGGAGGGTGGCAAGAAAGAAGCCGTTACTCAAAAAGTACCATCTGAAAGCACGTCTGGAGTTTGCCATAAAGCATGAGAATGACCCAGCTGCGATGTGGGAAAAAGTTTGTGGTCAGATGAGAAAGATAGAGCTTTTTGGCCAAAACTCAAAGCGGTATGTGTGGTGCCAACCTAACACTGCCCATGCCTCAAGACACACCATCCCTACAGTGAAGTATGGTGGTGGCAGCATCATGCTGTGCGGATGCTTCTCATCAGCGGGGACTAGGCATGTTGTTACAATTGAAGGAAGAATGGATGGAGCAAAATACAGGAAAATACTGCAAGAGAATCTGCTTCAGTCCGCTAAAAAACTGAAGCTTGGGAGGAAATTCACCTTTCAGCAAGACAATGATCCCAAGCACAAGGCCAAAGCAACATTGGAGTGGCTCAAGCACAAAAAGGTGAATGTCCTACAGTGGCCCAGTCAAAGCCCTCATCTCAATACCATTGAGAATCTGTGGCACTATTTGAAAATTGCGGTCCACAAGCGTCGTCCAAACAACCTGAACAACCAGGAGCAAATCTGCCAAGAATAATGGGCCAAAATCACTCCGACATTGTGTGCAAAGCTGGTACTTATATATATATATATATATATATATAAAACGTCTAATTTATTGAAAAGGATACTAATTTAATGTCCAGCCACACTGCGTGTGAGGATGCTGCTCTTGGAGTTTGGAACCGTTCAAAATTGCTAAAAATACTGTCAATTTAAAAATCAAAAAATTATCCCTGCAACTGTTGCCATTCACCGAGTTTCAAGCTTTGAAATTTGCATTACAATACCTATTTGCTTTTTACATTATCTCACTGTTATAAACACACATATATGAAATAAATTGCTATGTAGGCTATGTGCACTTGAAAAACAATAAACAACAACAAAAAAATTGATCCATTGAAAAATTGTTCAGTACTATTTGCCAATCAGCTTCCAGTTCTAGTGGGCTTCTATGAGATGGTAGATGGAACATCACAGCACCAACTGTGATTCAAACTTAAAATCAATCTGCCTTTTTAATTTTGACTTGCTGTAATGAAACCTTAGTTCACATTGGATAGCAAATACTAATCAAAGAGGCAATTGATCCAAATACATTTTATTATCCACTGAAACCAACCAATCAATACTTTGCATCGATGAAAGCAACTACCACATTAACCAATCCTGTCAGCTCTACTGGCCCTCAGCAGCTTTCATCAACAACAACAAACCAAGCAGTGTTGCCAGACCAAAGGGTTTCCCTTCAGATCCAGAGGTGTCGTAGTTTTTCTTCTTCCAGCAGCCCGCAGCCTGCAATTGGTTTCTGGCGAAGCCATGGACCAACTCCAGGCTGTCCTGCCGTAGCCTGGCATACTCCAGTCTGGGTGGTTCAGAGGAGAGGTCCAGTGGCCGGCTACACTATATCGGCAGAGGTGCAAAATTCCCTGCCCAACCGCAAGCGTGCAGTTAAACCATTTGACTAAGCAATCGCTTTGTGGGTGAAGAGGTGTCGTCCACGTCATGCAGATGCCCAGCCATCGGCACATCTCTGCTAACACCTTTGATTCGAAATTCCATCCCTGGTCACTGTGGAGCTCTTTGGGGACCCTAAATCAACTGAAACCCCCATCCAGCAGTGCTTCAGCCACCATCTCCGCCTCCTGGTTGGGCAGCACTTTGTAAAATAGTCGAGGGCTACCATGACATATTGGTTTCCCTTCTCTGAGCGGGGGAACGGGCCTAACATGTCAACCACAACCCTCTCCATGGGTCCGCCGATGGGAAACTGCTGGAGGGGGCATGTGACCGATCTGTTGGTCCTTTGCGAGCACTGCAGCTGTCGCAGTGGCTGCAGTTGTCCTCCAGACCTTGGCTGCACCATCCCCAGTAGGACTCCTGTCAATCCTGGCACAGGGTTTCAGTGACCCCGAAGTACATGGTGCCGGGCGTGCTGTGGTTGGCATTTAGCACATCCTCCCGCATTGCCAGAGGGACCACCACCTGCCACCTCACCTCTCCTGTAGCTGGCTCCTTCCATTGGCCTAGCATGAATGTCCAGTCCAGCTCTCAGCGACCACTGGCCCTTTGTCACTGAGGACTGCAGTGCCACTGTAGGATGGGCCAAAGGTCAGGATCCTCTCCTTGCTGTCTCCATTCTTCTGCCCTGACCATGGCCATCTCCCGGCATGCAAATGCCTCAGCACCACTCACCAATGCCTTCTGGCTCGATTCCTGGTTATTGCCCTCTCCCATCTTGGCCACCGTCAGCTCCCTGGCCTGGTCCTCCCTCTTCGGACAGTGGTTGCAATCCTCTCTGATGCAGGAGCGGCTGGACAGGGTGTCCGCATTATGCAGTTGCTCCTCTGCCCCTAATCATGCCATACCGGCTGCCTTCTCTGTTCGCCTCACTCTGGGTCCTGTCTCCCCCATGGCCTGGCTCTCGCTTGACCTCAGCCTGCACCTTGGCAACCCGGTCTTTCAGCTTTCTCCTGCTGGTTGCTTCCCCTTGGCCTCTCAGGCTGTCTCAGACTTGGTGTGTCTCTCACCCCTCAGTGCTGACTGTCTCTGTCTGCTTTCTCTCTGCGGCATTCAACTTCCACTGCAGCTGCCTCCCTTTCACTCTCCGCGGTTCCCATTGCAGCCAGCTCCTGGAGATCACCCCCATCTTCGCCTCTACTCATTCCAGTAGCAGTGTCATCTCCATCTCCGCCCAGATCCGTACCTGCATTTTCCACAGCATATGGTACACCAATGTAGTGTTTCATGAAAATTAAGCAGGTTCACACAGGTTTTCCAGGTTTGGATGTGTGCTACAGCCAACTAATGTGTAGTCTGGTTTTCCTTGGTTGATTTTCAGTCCTGCTTCTTTCTGGCTCTCCTTGGTTGTTTCTCTCCAATTTTTCTCTCTGTTCTTCATACTCCAGCAGCAGCCTGCTACTTATCACCCCATCCAGGACACGCCCCCGGTGCACCAGCCACCAATCCCAAGCATGCACGGCTTCCCGCTCTCAATCCCTTCATTGTTGCAACATCTTATCCCCTGATTTGTGTCAACAATGTTGCAAGCGGGTCTCGCTTGCGCTGCATGCTGCTTCTGATTGGTGTCAATTCTGACACCTCTGCCAATTAACTTTTGACTCTGGGTCACAGAACTTTCCTGAACATGGTTACAGCAGACTCAGGATTGTTACAATATAAAAGGATAGCCTATGATTACAATGGTATTAAGCAGGAACTTTAAATGTATCTAAACCTATACAGAATTTAATTTTTATTTTTGGTTTTGCATGATTTTGGTTATTTGCCAAATTCTTATTGTATACAGTAAAGACGTGCATTTATAAAGTTTGTTGAAATCAATTGCAATTTAATATTTTATAACTACATAATGAAGTGGAAATTATTATTATTATTATTATTATTATTATTATTATTATTATTATTATTATTATTATTATTATTATTTACTATTTTAACCAACAATAACAGAGTCATTGTTATATTACATGAAAGTATACACACCCCTATTTAACTCTTTCAGGGTTCCATTCAATCTACACAACAGGCACTTTGTGATGCAGCTCTCTCTCCTCCAGAGAATTTCGTATTCTATCAAACCCCTTCTGATGAACCACCTTATAACTCAGTGCCTTAAAGTATAGTCTGCCTTTGGCTGATATCAAACCATCACTATTATTATTATTTATTTTTTAATTTCCTTTATATTAATGCACTTATTAACCGTTGCGGATCAAAGCCACCATTTTTAAGTCATAGCTCTCTGGTTACAACTAGCCTTCAGTCCTAGTTCTGGCAAAGTCTGAATCAAAGTCTTGAAAATGCTTTGTTCCTGATCAAATTAGATAGTGGTCAGAACCACGGCTCTTGAAAACACAGCTAAAAGATTAGAACACAAATACAGTCCTGTGAAAGACACATTCATGTGCTTGGGTTGCACCTCATTTCACTGTTTTTGAAAATAATCCAATCCACGGTCACCAGTCCGGTTGCGTGCTGTAGTGCTCGCGGTGGGTGATAACAATTTTAAACAGTGATTGAAGTGCAGTGTTGATCCAGTTTTGTGCTGGCCCTAGGCGACAGCTCAGTATACGTGCTTAGCCGTCTAGTGATATACAAACACAGACAGTTACTTAAACAGACACGAACAAACAAACAAAATACACAAATATTTTTACAATGCTTTTTCTGCATCTCTCATGGTCCTTCCAATTTCTCACACAAAAACCAACTGAAGGAAAAGATTTACGATTCTCCGTCCCCTTTATGCTATCACACATGACACCTTGGTAAATGATTGCAACTGTCTCCATTGCCTGCAGCTGCTACATAGTTTACCTCCTGGGTCAATACGTTCCTGCACTGGAGTCTCACCTTATTCCAGACTGATCAACTTCTCGACCATGGAAATTAACTGTCAGGCCAGTCCATCCAAAGACTTCCCCTTTCGTTACTTAGCTCCCTCAAAGGTCGGGAAGGAGATTTACAATCAGAACTCATATTTCCGTCACAGGACCTTATTCTGTAATAATCTTATTTTACAAAGTGCTGCGTACAGGGCTATGGGGTTTTGGCATATCACATTGTAACAGAACTGAAACCCTTTTTACTTTACTTATAATATCATTTTTGTTTTAGTTACTGCAGAAAATATAAGTGTGCCTGTATATGGAGCCCTTGGGGAATCTGTGTATCTGCACTTGAATATGGACAGCAGTGCTGAGGTGAAATGGAAGCAGGGAGTCAAACCTGTTGGTATGTTTAAGAATAACAGAATGGTCTTCAATAATCCTTATACAAACAGGGCTGAGATTTTTGCTAATAGAACCCTCAGACTGTACAGGACTCAGAAAGATGATTCAGGAGATTACTCTGTGGGAATGTTTACTACTGATGGAACTAACATATTTAAGGGAAGCATGCAGGTTTATATTCAAGGTGAGTTGCCCAGTTAAATATGTCTTAAATGAGTGCAGAGATAAATATCTTGAATTCTAATGTTTTAAGAGAAAGTTGCAGCATTATTTTAAACTATGTAAAAAAGTATGACATTTAAAAAAAAAGTCAAATAGCCATTTAAGGATTTATTTTTCAGGTATGTTTATGACTATATGTATAGGACAAGTACTTAACAGCAACAATAACAAATGGTTAAAAGTTTTATAAAGAAAAATCCTTTAACATGTTTTTTATCTTGGAAACCTATTTATATTAGGAGGAACAACTGCCGATCTTGTACCTTAACTGAACTTTGCTGGAAACAGTAGTTTAAAATGATCTGTGCTGGATGCAAAAAAAAAAAAGGAAAAAGGTCAGGCAGGGCTAGGCATCCCTCATATGCTGCCGTTCTTCTCTCCCTCGCGACGGCTCGTTTTCCTATAACGATGTTTTGGTGGCCATCTTCAAATTGAAAGGGAACATCGTTTACCTACCGTAAACCTGGTTCACTGAAAGATAAGATGGCCACCAACCGCGCGAAAAGAGGGTGAGTCTCCCCTGCGTGACAGTTATGTACCCTCAGTAGGCGGGACCGAGGGGGTCACCGAGGGGAGGGGGCCTATCAGCAGTTTTTATAGAAAGAGATCAGTGACACCTACAAATAGATAAGCATATATCCCATAACAATGTTTTGGTGGCCATCTTCTCTTTCAGGGAACCAGGTTTACGGTAGGTAAACTAACAATACTCGTCTATGGTTTGCATATCAAATATCTCCCTTGCGGTATTTAATGGCGTGGTTTGCATATATTTCCACACATTATCATAATTTATTATATTTAAATGACTCAAACGCGGTACTTTTTCCACTTGCTTTTTTTTCCACGGGCTAGGTTGGTTGCCCGCCACTGGTGAATACAGTAGGTGCACAACGCATTTCGGCATGCAAAACACTTTACCACTGTTTAGTGCATGAAGCCCAAAATATTTTATTCCTTTCTGAATTTTTTTCTTTTCAGTTCCTTCAACATTTATCAGAAAGTACATGGTCAATATATTATTGTCTATTGTTTAGACATTGTTTAACATTAAGTGCTGTACAATAAATGCATAGAAAACAAACAGGACAAAAGCAAATAGATTATTTCCCTGATTTGTTTAAATATAAACAAGAGCTTCTATTGGAATTATATTGTATACTACACAGATCTTAACTTCATTACTACTGTATGTAGCCTGGCTACATCAAGGATAATTGTGTGAAAGGTTGGTTAAAACAAAAGTAAAAGGTGACCATCGTGAATGCAAACCTGTTGCAGTGACCAGTTTGAATTTGGCACCCTATAGCAATGTGTGGGGATGGAAGTGGGTTTGAGGTGGGTATAAATCCTAAATGAAAAGCCCCTCTTTTTCAGAGCCTGTCTCCCAGCCTGTGATACACTCCACCTATCTGCCCCATGGGGAGGTGCTGCTGGTCTGCACAGTGGATAAAGGGGATAATGCTTCATTTAGCTGGAGTTTAGATGGAGTGCCACTGAATACCAGCCTTGCTTATTTTAGTGATAAAGAACACATTGTAATATTGAAGAAAAATGCCACTGGAGTTCTTGTCTGCATTGCTAAAAACCAAATCAGTGAAGAGAAGAGCGATACTGTGAAGTCAAACTGCTCAGGTAAGAAAGACTGGACCTGATTAGCAAATCTTTTGACTCCAAATTGTTATTAGCACTAGTCAGGAAAAAGTCTTCTTAAAACTTGGTATGAATAATAAGTAGAACATAACAACCAGGGAACTTGAACAAAAATCTATTTACCGCAGACTATACCAAGACAAGGGCTTGTCATCCCACTATGTTATATAAACTGGATGAATGTTTTTACAATTGTATAACATTCAGTTTTACCATAGGAGGAGAATGCTTTTTTTGTACTTTCAAAATATTATTATTACAAATTGTGCTGTAAATTTTAACAATAACTATTTTATGAGTGATGATTTATTTTCATGTTTCTATAACTTTGCCTTTATGTGGTTTTCTCTCGCTCTCTCTCTTTTTTATAGGGGATGATAAAGTGATTCTAGTGAGATTAGTTTATGGTTCCCTTGCCTTTGTGATCCTCACCGTCTTCCCAATAACTCTTATCTGCAATTCCTGGAAACCTATCACTAAAGGAAAACAGAGTGAGGAATAACTTTACAATACTTTATTCTGTATCAACGTATTTCATAATATTTGAGTCTCATGCATATCCCCAATATCCTCAAGCTGATTTTTAAATAGCATTGGCTTTTTATATTGATGCTATACATTGTTTAAGTATTATTGCATTGTTTTCAGTGAGTTAAATGTAAATTAAACATCTACTTAATTTTTCATAAAGTTTATTTTGCTTTTTTATTGCCAACTGTTAATGAATGTGCGATTGCTGTAGTCTGCTGTATCTCTGTATTTCCCCTATACTGCATTATTAAAAATAATTATAGATTTGTATTGTTTGTGTACCACAATTAAAAAGGTTCCTTTGTAAACTGTAATCCGTTATAATGAACCTGTAATCATTCCTCAGTAAACCATTTTTCAGGCTCACTGGCATTTGGTAAAATATTTCCTGAAAAGGTATGGTAACATTTCATTTATGTTAATCAATGATCCTACAGCACCTGAACCCAAAGTCAAATGGTCATAATAATTTCTTGAATCAATAGAGGGCCCTGTTAGATCAGCCCATTGACCTTCCGGGGTATAGAAAACACAAGTGCCATTTTCCAATAAAGCGACATATCAGTTTTTTTTTCTTTGAATTTACCATAATTATAAATGCATAAATATATATATTTTTTAAATCCAATAAAATACAATTTCAAGTACAAGTAGAATAATATCATTTTCCGGAGAGAACTATCTCTCATACATATTTAAGGTTAAGAAATCTTGTCATTGGTTGTAAAGAGTGAAGACTTCACAGCTTCTTTAAGTATTTGCAAACAGGGATATACTTGGACACGATCTGGTAGAAAATGAGAAAAAGGGAGAATGAAAGTTTCAGAGGAGTAAAGTTCACCACATGCAGTTACAGCACCAGATACAGACACAGCTTCCGACAGTGGCAAGCATTTCACATTCAGGAGTAGTAACAAGTAGTAATGGGCTTACGGTTTTATTAATGGATAGCTTTAGGCCTGGTTATGTCGCAAGTGATGAATTTTATGTGGGTTTTGTGTATTGTTGTTTTTTTTTAATTATTATTGGAATCTTCTTGTCTCAACCCTCTGTTGGTTTTGTGTGTGTTGTGGCTAACTGCTGGGTAGAGCACTTTTGCTCCAGCAACAGGAGGTCCTGCCTGGTTAACACCACAGCCAATGGTGGTCCAAGCAGGACTATATAAGAGGCTGGATTTGAGAGCAGAGAGAGGAACACAGAAGACAGGAAGAACAGTGAGTGAGTGAGTGAGTGAGTGAGTGACCGACCGACCTTGGGGGGAATATGGTATAGTGGAAGATTTACTGTTTTGAATTTACTTTGGGAAAACGACCATTGGCAACAAGAACTTTGTTTTGGGGATGGATCAGCACTGGAACAATATTCAGGAACGAGTTTGGAGTTTTTTTTCTTATTTCTTTTTATTGTGTCTGGTCAATATAGGGTGGCTGGTTGTTTTTTTTTTTATTCTGTGTGGTATTGTACACTGTCATTGGTGGGTGACAATAGCTTCACTATTTAAGAATTTCACACACATTTTTTGGACGTACAACAAATAGCGATTTATTTTTGCATACTTGTTTTTTTTTTTCCCTTTTTTGTTGTTTTGCCTTCTTTTCCTTGGCGGGGCAAGGGATGGATGTAACTGTTTTGGCTCCCAGTGTTTTGTCCAGGATGTGTGGGCCCCCACGGATCCTTGAAAGGGGGCGGATCGTTTTCTTTGATCTCTGGAAGAGGGGAAAGGAGAATTAATTGTCAAGTTCATGCTTATTTTTGTCTGTATTACCTGTATTGGCTGGCCCCCTGCATCTTCGTCAGAGTGTGCTTTACCTACCTTGCCTTCGGGTCTGTAGTCCAGCTTCCAGGTCAGGTGTCAGGTCCGGTGACAGACGGAATTGGGGCGAGGTCCAGGGAGCACGGTGGGAGAAGGAGGAGGGAAACACAGGATGAAAGACTGACTGAAGGGAAGTGACCAGAACGTCTGGGTGGAGGGTGTAGTTTACAAACCAGTGTGTCAGTTCCTTATGGCCCCTTTCCTTTGCCCCGCTCTCTTCTCTCAGGTCCTTGGGAGGAAGCAGCAATCAACAGACAGAGTCCGGGCGAGGTCCAGAGAGAGAGACGCAGGATTAGAGACGATCGAAGGGAAGTGACCAGAACCTCGGGGTGGAGGGTGTAGTTTACTTACCTGTGTGTCAGTTCCTGATGGCCCTTTCTTTGCCTTGCTCTTCTGTCTAAGGTCCTTTTGGATCTGGCAGTGGAGAGATCCAGCAGGGGCGGCAGACCTAACGAGCTGGGGGAAGCCCCGGCAGTCTTCAAGTGCAGTAGTGCCCAAACTATTCATTTACCAGTGTAACATGTGTATTTTAAGAATACCTGTTGCTAAAACATTGCTTAGCTACATAATAGCCGAAGCTGGTGTCAGTCGGAATATATGGACGTGGCCTTTTTAACTATCGGGAGCTTACCTTTTTATCTGATGTGATTGTGTCATTGTTTGTAATTGGCGCACCTGATGCTTGCTACATACTGCATGTTGTGTTCATTTACTCTACTCATGATTTCTACTATTTGTTAATTGTATAATCCTGTTTGTCTTTTCATTCATAAGTATCATATATAATATATAATATATTTTACATTAGATTTATAGATATTATATAGATATCTATATATATATATAATATATATGTGTTAATTCTGTGTTGGAGAGACTCAGGGAAGGTCAGAGGTATTGCAATCTGTTAGACAGGAACAGCAAGGACGGGTGGGGCTGCGGTGTGCATTGAAGTCTATGGAAAGAAAGTGACGCTATTGATTCTGGTTGTTTTGTGAGCCGTATAGACACAGGCTTGTTTGTAGTGAAGCAATCTGTTTGAATGTTATTTTGCACAAGAGATTATTGGAAGACTGGATGTTTTCTTACTGCTGTTTGTGTTTCTTTAAGATTCAGTTTAATCAATCCACTGCATGACGGGCGACCTGTTTGTGCGTGGTCTGTGTAATTGATGTTTGAAGCCCGCTACTACTGTCCTTGTGATTCCTCACTCTCGGTCCTTTTCTTTATTGATTAATTATGTATTTGTTGCTGTATTTTATTATAACATGTGCTTTCAGCTATCTTGTCTATTTATTCTTGTTGTTCATTAAACGTTATATACTGCTTTAATTATAGAATCCATGTATTGAGAATTGTTATTTAGTAAACGTCTACTTTAAAATATGTGTTCTAGTAATTTGGGACTCAATGGTTGCCGTAGTTTTTCCTTTGTGCTACATGCAAGTTTAACAAGTCTGAATAAAGCAGTTGCTGTTTAAGTGCATGGCGGTGTCCATCTCAGGCAATACATAACACTTTGAAACTACAGTTTAAAGTATAAACCTAATTTACTACAGCTGTGTCAGGTCCTTTGCAGGCTGTCCCACCAGTGGCTTGGGCTGGTACTGCACCCTGACAACTTCACAGTACACTTTATTTATTAGCAATAGTATTTTGTTTTTCTTTTGTTATTGTGATTTAATTATCTGGCTGAGTATGAGTGGTTTATTTTGTGTTACATATGATTTTATAGCTTTCTTTATTTGAGTGATTTCTGTGGCACTAGAATTCATGTTTGCATACTTCCTGTGGGTTGGACAGAGCTGTGTTCCCAGCCAACCACCACTTCTGTTACAGCTGTGACTGAAATAAAACCAAGATTTACCTGCATACCCATAAACCCTCTGTCTTGGAATTCATTGAAGGGATATTGTGACAACCAACCTGATTTGCAAAAGTCTGATGGTTTGTATAATGCATATAGATAACTTGTGTAACTGGGTTATAATATTTCCCAGGTTCTTAATTGCTATAGCCCTGGTCTTATCGGCTAGGTGTGACACCAGCAATTCAGAAGGATATTGTACAGCATTTGTTCTTCATTTCACCTTACAAAACAGGATTCTGCAAAGGTGACTGGGAACACTGAACCATCTTGAGAGTATCTGTTGGAAATTATCTAAATTTCTTTTCATATCTTTGTGGAAACTCTGGTGCAATTAAGAGGGAATTTTTTTAATAAATAAAAAGTATTGTTTCATTTCCTCATGCATTTCTTTTTTCTTTGCTCAAACCATGATTTAAACGAGAAAGCAGTGGTACCCTGAAATTGGTAGAAGACACCAGGGGTGGTTCTGTAAAATGGGAAGATGTGGCGTGGTTGGTGGTAAGCTGAGTTTGGTTTCAATATTATTTCTGTGACACGTGTTTTACGAATCTACTGAAAGAAACAAAACAATGTAAGATTATAAAAACAGCTTTGTATTGTTCCTCTTTATTTGTATTTAATGGAAATAGAGAGTGGTTGGGGGAGGGAGTGATAAGGAAAACCAACCATTTAGTAAAAAACTATTAATAACAGTGTGACGCACATGTTGGTCACATTCGTTTAGTTCTTGTTTAGGAGAACTGCACTTGTTTTTATCAGTGATGTTTAAAGTCTTGATGCTGGTCTGAACTCTAGACATACAATGGCAAAACCTAATGAATGCATTCCTTTTGGGCTCATCTTGGCTGTTCCTTTAATTGCTTATGGTAAGTATTTTTTATTCTTTTATAACATTTACTTGATGTGTTTTGAAACGGTCTAAAATAATTTAAATATGCAATTACATACAAGATGACTGTATTCCTATTTTTAGGAAAGTATTGACAACAAAAGTATTCAAAATGTTGCCTTTTGTATTTAAATACAACAGTCTTCATCAAAATTAAAATCATGTTTTAATAATGTTTTTATGATCATTTGGGAGATGTTTTACAAATAGCACTGATTTACTTAAAAGCAAGTTGAAATAAAGAGAGGCAATGTTTCCAATCCAGTTATTTCTGGGAGATGTAAATGCTAGCAGTGGAAGTGTTGGTTTGATAAAAACATCATCAGTAATGGATTAAACAAAAAAATTATTAATTTAACGTCCAATTACTATGTATCCATATGAGTAATTAGATTAACTAATGCAAAACAGTTGGGTAGTATGTTATGCAAAGATATGCTTTTATTCCTTGGTTGTTATTCCTTGAAGTTCACCAAATGTGTTGTCTATTCTATTGTGCTGTTAGTTATTTTCAGGTGCATTTATTTTAGCAGAAAGCTGTTCAAGTCAACGTCAGTGTTGAGGATCTTTGGAAAGAAAGAGGAAAGACAAATACAGATTACTTCAGACAATGAACTTCACAGTTTAACAGTACTGTTATATGTTCATTTAGGTTATGGCCACTCACTGAGATTATAAATGTTCAGTTGCCAGACATCAGCTTTTCTAATCAGTTTTCTTATGGTTTGTATGACAACAAAAAACACTGGAATATTTTGGTATTAAGCACAGTTGGGTGTACATTGTGTCAAATACTAATTGCTTTGACATTATGTAACTGACACCTTAAAAGCAAGCCTGCTGGCACATATTGTTCAAATCCCTTCTTTCTTGAGCAATTGCTGCCTTCTCGTTCCTTTTCTTTACAACGGCTGTCATTCTTGTACAGATATTCATTCTGACACCATCTGGTAACTTTCTAAAGATTAATTTCTCAAAGAATTCTACTCCAGATCACATTAACATGGTTTTTTCAGAAAAGAAAAACATGCATTCAAAAAAGTTACCAAAACAGAAATAATAATAATAATAAAAAAAAAAAAAAAATCAAGACTTGTATTTAGGGGTTTGTAAGTTGTCTGAAGTTATTTATAATTTGTTAAGAATCCAAATTTATATATATTAGTATAAGAATTGGGGGAACTTCCTGTAATCTTATATTAAAGTGCTGCTTATAGGGCTACAGGGGGTTGGCACATCACATTGTACCACAAAAAACTCTTCACTTTTACTTATTTTTTTTTCCCCAGTTACTGCAAAAAATATGTGTGCCTGTATATGGAGCCCTGGGGGACTCTATATCTGCACTTAAGAATAAACAGCAGCGCCAAGGTGAAATGGAAGCAGGGAGTCAAAAGAACTGGTATGGTTAAAAACAGAATGATCTTCACTAATCCTTATATAAACAGGACCAAGATTTTTGCTAATGGAACCCTCAGACTGGACAGGACTCCGATGATTCAGGAGATTACTCTGTGGATGTGTTTACTACTGATGGAACTAACATTTATTATGGGAAGCATGCAGGTTTATATTCAAGGTGAGTTGACCAGTTCTCAAGTTAAACATGTCTTAAACAAGTGCAGAGACAAATGCATTGATTTCTAATGTTAAGAGGAATTAAAAGTTGCAGCATTATTTTTAACTACCATAAAAGTATGACATTTTAAAAAAATCAAATTCTCATTTAATGACTTTTTTCAGGTATGTATTTGATTAAGACAAGTACTAGCAGCAATTACCTCAGCAGTGAAAATAGGTAGAACAAGGCGGCTATTGAAATTATATTGTATACTGCACAGATCTTAACTTTATTAATACTGTTTATAGCCTAGCCTAAAATGCGACAATCATGCATGCAAACCTGTTGCAGTGAACAGTTTAAATACGGCACCCTACTCCACTGATGCAAATGCATTTTTCCTGTGTTGGGTTGGAAGTGGGTTTGAGGTGTTTTAATATGATGTAAACACTAATTGAAAAAAGCCCCTCTTTTTCAGAGCCTGTCTCCCAGCCTGTGGTACACTCCACCTGTCTGTCCCATGGGGAGGTGCTGCTGGTCTGCACAGTGGATAAAGGGGATAATGCTTCATTTAACTGGAGTTTAGATGGAGAGCTGCTGAATACCAGCATTGCTTACTTTAGTGTTGAACATGTTGCAATATTGAAGAAGCATGTCTCTGGTAATCTTGTCTGCATTTCTGCAAACCAGGTCAGCATAAACCAGAGCGACTGTGTGATACCAAACTGCTTAGGCAGGGAAAAAACAAACAAACAAACAAAAAAAAAACATGTTTGTCTTGTCCTGCTTTTATATAGAGCTGTCTTGTTATTTCTATATCAGACACATCCAGAAATTAAGACATTATAAACAGTGTATAGGTAGTAGATATTTTAGGACCTTGTTGATTTTTTAAGAATCAAGCACAGTGTGCCTACTTCTGAGATACAAAACTATTAAAAAAATGTATAGATAAGTGTGCCACTCTCTTTCAGAGCCTGTCTCCCAGCTTGTGGTACACTCCACCTGTCTGCCCCATGGGGAGGTGCTGCTGGTCTGCACAGTGGATAAAGGAGATAATCCTTCAGTTTACTGGAGTTTAGATGGAGTGCCCCTGAATACCAGCGTTGCTTATTTCGGTGATAAAGAACACATTGTAATATTGAAGAAAAATGTCACTGGAGTTCTTGTCTGCATTGCTAAAAAACAAATCAATGAAAAGCAAAGTAAGTAAGAAATGATTTAATGGTTAAATCTGCCTCTCCTTGTATCCAGTACAGCGTTAGTTAGCATAGTGCCCTTGGTGCGCCGTACACTCTGGACACGTGCCACTCGGTGCAAGCGGTGCTCACTCGCTGTTCACTGTACTTGGTGTGCATGGTACTCGGTACTCTAGTACCTTGGTGTGCATATCGTGCTCGGTACACTCAGTGCATGCAATGCTAGGTGCACACGGTGAGCTCGACACTTAAATGCAAATACAAAAAATTATGATTTCCAATTATTTTAACCAACCACATACCCTGATGTAACACACAATTATATGAATGTTGTGAGGTAATGCTACATACATTTAAATAACCACATTTAAGCCAGGTACACACCTGAGTGATCAGTTGTGAAACCACATCACTCTAGCAATTGCGCAACTGAATCAAATGCAACTGGTTTGTCCACGCTGAGCAACTAGTCGCGCATCAAGTTTTCCACGTTTAGAAACGTGTGTAGTTTTTCAGACAATTACACTGACCCTGCTGGTGTTGTCGGTTCTTTCCTTCATTCTGGTATTATCTTTAGAAAAATGATGGCTTCACTAATTACTGATGAAGAACTGTCTATTTATAGTTGCCTCATCTGTAGTTATTTTAAATGCAATATTAAAAGCAGAAACAAAGCCACATAAATGCTGGACAAGACCAGTTGCTCAACTGCTTGCAGAAACGTCCGCATGTAAGCGATTCAGCTGCATGCAACCAAGCTGAGCAACTGATTGTTCTGGTGTGGACCCGGCTTTAGAATGGACTGAAAAACATATAAAGAAAGTGAACATGTAAATTAATTTTACTATTGACAACCAATTAGCTACTGTGGTCACTAGCCAAGTACAGCTGAAATGAACTTTAGAAATATTTTAAGTTGCTCTAAAACTGAACCACAAATTCACACCACCACCTTTCACTTTCTGTTTGAATTTGGAGAGGATGTAGGCCTAAAACAGGTGCATGTCATCTTTATGCATAATGCATTGAGTCCAAAATAAAATAACTCAATAAATGGAAGTGGCTGCCTCTATCTTTAGGCCAGTACCAGTGCTTGTTCTTCAGTACATATTTATTAAATGTAAGAAATAAACATTACTTTGTGTTAATAATATTACTATAAAGCTAGCAAGGTTTTCAGACAGGAAATCTATAGTATCATTAATACTGTTCCCAGTACAATCCATTTCATTGGTCAAACAACAAGCCAACAAACAAACACAGCCCTGCTGTGCTTCAAATTACTACTTGCTCTCTAACCACCACCACCACCTCACTCCCAGCCTTGGCCTATAGCTATGTTGCCTATAGGTATTAAAAAAAAATACTTAAGCCAGTAAGATGTCACCTTTTATTTTTTCACTCTGTGGTTATTGTTATCACATGTCGAGCTCGATTTGTCACTTTGGGCAAACTACCCACTTCGCTGGTCAATTTGGCAATTTGCTTGAAGGTTCCCCATAGTGGAACATGTAGGTCCTGGTTTGTAATAAGTAGTCCAAGCTCTAAATTCATGCAATATAATGCATCTATTTTTAATTAACAGCTTCGTTACAGCATGCCTATTACACCACTTCTTACTAGCTCTGACATCAGCGCCCTGTCCCTCTGGTGCTGAATGACATATGTTCTTGGTGAAGCTATTTTGTGGTCATTCCTCCCCCGTATCTGTCCTATATGGGCTGACCTGTACAGACCTTTTCTTTCTAAAATATGGCCTTGGTGGATGTGCTCTTGTGATCGTCATACTTTTATTTACACTCTTGTGTATGTGCAAGAATAAAAAAAAGGAAAGGCAAGTTTTTTTTTTTTTTTTTTTTTTATTGTTTTTTTACACAATGCATCCTGATTTGAAAGTTTCTTGCCATGTTGTCAAAAGTGCTAGACAACACAAACATGTGTCTTTTGAGGGCTGTTCTGCCTCAGTTATAGATACAATCAAATCTTCCAGGCTTAAGCATTGAAAAAAGATTCTTAGTTTTCCTTTAAAAGAGAGAAACGCAAGATAATTTTTTCATGTTTGTTATAAAGAGAATGCTCATTCGATGATTACACAAAACAGGAGTGATGAACAGCAAACTTCCCTATCCACAGTGATACCACAGGCTGCAAGCACAGCAAGGCAAGTATTTCTACAGGTCACATGTTCACTTGTATACATGTGTATGTTAATCTAAAAGAGTGGAAGGGTTGTGGGGATTTGAAAACTTAAGTAAACTAATGATGTATTGCTTGAACATTACGCCTAAATGCTTTTCTTTCAATCTTTTTGTTTTACGGTTGGAGGATACAATCAACAAAAACAGTGCCTTTCTCAGGGGTAGAGCAATACAGTAACCAGGTTTATAATGAGGTTGCCAATAAAGGTGGAAAAAAGAAATCCAAATGCAAGCCTATTAAAGAGGACGGTGAACTGGTTTACACCCAGGTTGTTATATAAAAGAGCAAGAAGAAACCTAATTATGATGAATCTGTGGTTTATGATGACATTGACACAACAAAATGTGAAATGTTCAAGGGGGTGTAGACTTTCTATAGGCACTGTGTGTGTGTGTGTGTGTGTGTGTGTGTGTGTGTGTGTGTGTATATATATATATATATACATACACACACACACAACGGCGTCATATATATATATATATATATATATATATATATGTGTGTGTGTGTGTGTGTGCTGTGAGCAGAGAGAGGGTTAATTTCCTCCCTGCTAGAAAAACAAAAACACGGGCAAATGCACATTTGTTTGTTTTTATTGTTTTAAGAGGAAGCTCCAGACCTCCTCTGTGATGGTGGGGGAGGTGATACCAGCTGCATTCATCCTCCGCTGGTGGGGGGAGGGATACCAGCAGGCATGCACCCTCTGCTGGGGGGGGGAATGATACCAGCGGTGTGGTCTCCTGATGGTGGACCTTATTGTTTAATTACCACCCGCACCTGGGGATCATTTCAAATTAGGACCAGGTGCAGGGTTTAAATAGTCAGCAGCCAGTATACTCAGGGCTGCTACCCCTTTATCGTCTTTCCTGCTTCTCCCCATTTCTTTTTTAAAACCGCACGATGGGGAGTCTCATCGTCAGGAGACGCAAAATTAGTCGGCGGCGGTAGGGACGACCGACTTAAGGGCTAGTCAGAGGCAGCCACAATTTTGGGACACAAAAGAATTCTGGCATTCACACTGTAGAAGGAGGCAGAAAGTGTGCTCCTCTTCTGCGCAGTCAGAGTAAATTAAGTGCGGTGTTAAACCGGTGTGGTTTTGTCGGTAGGGTTCCATGTCGCCGGTTCGCGGTCCCTTTCGGGAAGCGCTGGAGGAACCAGCCCACCATCAAGCCTGCCCGTTGAAGAGGGCGAAAATTGACATTTGTTGACTTGTAGGTGGGCGGTCTTTTAAGGGTGGAGGGAGGTGGCCGTTAAATGGCCAGTGTCTTGAAAAGACAAGGGGGAGGATGTGTGAGCAGAGAGAGGGTTAATTTCCTCCCCGCTAGAAAAAAAAAAAAAACATGGGTAAATACACATTTTGTTTGTATTTATTTTGTAATTGCCACCCGCACCTGGGGATCATTTCAAATTAGGACCAGGTGCAGGGTTTAAATAGTCAGCAGTCAGTATACTCGAGTAGGAGGCAGAAAGTTTGCTCTGCTTCCGAGCAGTCAAAGTGAAAGAGGCCGATCCTTCCCTGCATGATGGTTTTATTCCTTCGGTAGACAGGATCGAGGAGGTCATCGGGGAAAGGGGGCCTATCGGCAGCTTTGATAGTAACAGCTCAGTGACACATACCAATAGGCAGGCGTATATCCCCTAAACAGTGTTTGGTGGCCATCTTCTCTTTCAGGGAACCAGGTTTACGTTAAGTAAACTAACAATATTCAGCCTAGAAAAACAGAAGGGAAAGAGGGGTCTTGATTGAAGTGTATAAAATCATAACTGGTATAGATAGTGAACCTAAGACACTACTTAGCTTAATTTAGCACAGAGTAGAACAAGAAGGTATAAATGGAAGATGAGTAAAAGTTTAGAACAGGTGGGAACCACTTTTTTACACAGTTATAAATGCATGGAATAGCCCTCCAGGTGACATAGGATCTAAAACACTGGAAACAGACTAGATTCTGTGCTTTTTAAATTACATCCCTCCCAGAAGGGGAGAATGGGGTGATAACAAGGGACAGGCCTTGATTGGCTGAATGGCTTTTCTTCTTCCCAAGCTTTTCTTATGTACTCAAAGTGTAATCTATGTTTTCTCACCAGAAAACAATTGCTTTCTAGAATTTTTCACTAATTAAAATAACAAATATAGGGATAGTTCAAACTGATTTACTGGCCAAGAGATACAATATAGCAAATATTTACAAATTATTAATTTTCCGTTTTTGCTAGTTAATTTGTTTATTATAAATATTGAACATGAAGCCTATACATGTATTGTTAGATTTTTGCTATGTAAGAAAGCGCTAAACCTAGCTGTGTGTGCTTTGTTTTTACTGCATTAACTGCATGGTGTTGCCTCGGGGCAACACAATAAATTAATGACACTGGGATGAACATTTAAAAAACAATCTATAAGTTTTTTTGATTTGGGGAGTGGGGGGGTCATGCAGTAAAGAGATAATAATAGATCTCAAAGGGTTCTGTGGTTGGATACCCTGCTGGTTGCTCATATATAGTATATGTTTCTATAAGTTATTGAGAATGTTTCTTCTTTATGCAGGTAGTAGTCTCAAAAATTAGGTTGACCACTTCCTTAGCCTCAGTTACCAAGCAGAGTTCTTTGCTAGTGTGCCTGATTGCTTTGTTCCTGATGAGACAGTTTTAAGTTTTTGGTTTTTTTTTGCTTGCAAGATCTTTTATTTCTACAGGACCTAATAATGATCTGCTATAATGAACGATTTTCACAATGGATCATTTTTTGTTTTCTGTTCACACAAGGTAAATATTTTTTTTGTTCCTGAATATATAGGGCTGGCCTTACCTCTCTGTGGGGCTCATGTGTTGGACAAATAGGGCCCCCCTTTCAGCCAAGGTATGAATAGCTAAACAATGAATTAAAGGGGTTGGTAACTGGACAGTCTTGCAGTTTATTAGTCTTTTCTGGTTAGTAATCAGTAGCAAAGCAGTTTAAAAACAACACTGCCTTAAATATATAGAAAAAAGAAGCTTTTGTCATATCTAAAAATGTTGCTATACATTCAGTAACTCATCATAAATGTACTTTTCGTTGTCTTGGTTTGAGAGCATTTAACTAAGTTCGGCTCTCCTGAGAGCAGGGGACCTGTAATGGAGGATCCTGCACTGTGCTGTGTCTACGAGCAGGTTCCTCCACAGAGTGGACCCCAGTATCAGTGCTAAGTGCTGTTTCTGTGGGGAGGAGGAGACAGTGTTCCACACGTTCAGTGACTGTGTCAGGCTTGGGTCATTCTTTCACCTTCTGCAGGGGCACCTGCAAGCTCTTGGGGTGACTTTCAGCAAGGAGATTTTTATTTTTGGGTTCCTTTTGTCCCTCTCTGACTGCCTGAATTCATAGATTTTTGTTTGTTTGTTATATAAAAATAATGCGTGTGTTTTTTGTTGTTGTTTTTTTTAAATAAATATATCATTGAGGTTTTATAGCAAACCACCATTAACACACAAAAACACTGGTATTTACTTTTTTTTTTTATGACGATTTGAAAAATACAATTTGCCTTGTCAAGTCAAGGCTGTTGCAAAAGTGCGTATTGAGTACAGCATACAGTAATGAAAATGGATAAAACTAGCTGCAGTGACCATGTTGAAAAGAGTGGATTGAAAAGGGATCAAGTATCAAAGGGATTAGAAATAAGTTATGGTGCAATTTTTAAGGTCATGGTTATCAGAAAAGCTGATTCATCCAGCAATGGTGTCATCTAAAACACAGACGGGGGCAAAAAACTGCTCTGGAACCAACCACTCGGAAGAAATCATTTTGTGAACCACGTTTATTAATTTCCTTGCTTACCTAACGAGTAAGTAATTTACAGTATTTCACTTAAATTACTATTGTTGACAGAAACTTATGGTCATAATATCGGCAATCACTTTTAAAATTATATAGAAGACTTGAATTATTGTGTGTGCATCATCAGGATTCCAAACATGTAAACAGTTGTTATGGCATTACCATATTGGAATGTAAACCTATATTTCTGGATTACAAACAACTACCTGTATCCGAACTGCATCAGAAAATTCGTACCACTGACGTAACGGTGAGTAAAAAAATATTTAATTTTCCATATTCATTGCCTTTTCTTATCTGCTTTAAATAATGCCCTCTTTTCAGCGGCAGGCGCCATGTGTGTTTACAATTTTGTAGGTAATTTATGGTTTTATTTTGGCCAGTACAATTTTTGGGTAGGTGTGACCACAATCCATCATATCTTTGTTGTTTTTTTAATATTTTTTAACCGCATAAAATCTTTTATTTCTGTTGATGAAATCTATACAGAAATGTACTGAACTGCAAGGTACACTTTAAGTCTGCAACTATCTAATTTCCAGCCGCACCTTTCAAAGCGCCACCCCATTATTCATCCTGCGCTGCGTCTTTGTTATAAAGATCGGCCCTCTGCCAAACTTTTAAAAGCTGTGTTCAACACAGGCATTAACATTCCCGTCGGCAGCAAACGCATTGCCCTTAACATCTATTGCAAAGCTTTGTTTGCAGAACCCGTCTTTACTCTTCGCCTGCAAACAACTAGCAGATGTCCCTTCCTCGTTTCACACAGCCAGATCTAAACGGAATCTTCCTTTGACACATTTCCAGTGCGACATTTCTTTAAAGATTAGTACATCAACAGGATTCTGAAAGTTATTTGCATAAAGGTATTTTCTCCTCAGTAGCACTTCAATGTTAAAACAGCAGTAGTGCCGATCGCATAAACACCAGCGACACTACTGTGCAGAAACTTTTCCACCGGTGCCTCGCAGGCTATGGTTACTATGGCAACGCCCTCATCGAGTGACTACTGGGAATGTTAGGTTGCCATGGTAACCAGGAACCGAGGCACTGTGAGCTCGGCTCCTCAGTACTGCAATCTTCCGGCTTCCTGGCGTTGCGCTTTCACAACTGGAGAGACACATTTCAATCAAGCTAAAGGCCTATCTCCGACATGTGTTACTTTATTTATATACATGCTTATCTGTCCAAAAATATGTATTCAATATATTTTAATTAAATAAATATATAAAAAATACACAATGTCTTCATAGACAGACAGATCGAGAATGCTGAGCGAGACTATGCCTCACTTGCCTATATTGACGATTTGCCTATGATTTCAACAGACTATCTCTCCTCTCTCTCTCTCTCTCTCTCTCTCTTTCTCGCTCCTCTCTCTCTCGCTGGCATGTCTGGACCCTCCACGGGGAATGGTAGAGGAGATTCAGAAAATACTGCTGGATTTCTTCTGGAGTGTGAGACACTGGCTGAGGCCTGCAGTTCTGTACCTCCCCACTGATGAAGGGGGGGCAAGGCCTGGTCAGCATTGTCAGCATTGTCAGCAGGGTGGCATCCTTCAGCCTGCAGGCAGTGAAAAGGCTCCTGTAGCTGAGGATGGTGCTCACTGGAGAGAGATAGCCTTTTATTTCTTGAGAAGAGTAGGAGGAGTGGGGCTAGATCAGAACTTGTTTTTAATTGATTTTGTCAGGTTAGATAAGACAGGTCTCCCCTCTTTGTTAATATTTTTAAAATGCGGCAAACAGTAAGAGTGGAGAGGGAGGAGGGGTCAGTGACAGGACAGTCTTTATTAGAGGAGCCCCTATTCTTTAATCCCCTTTTTCCCATTCATTTTATTTTCAGTTGGGGGTGCTGTGTGCCTGTTTTGTTAAGGCTGGAGTAACTCGACTGGTTCATTTGACTGAGTTAGGGCACCCCTGTTGGATCTCAGCGGCTCAGCTGGCCAGACGGCTGGGTTGGTGCTCGGAGAGGCTGGCTGAGAGAATGATAAATGAGCTGAAGAACACTCTCTCCCCGAAGCTCAAGGAGGCTTTGGGGGAGGGGCTAGCTGGGGGGTCTGATCAGGGAGGGAACCCCTTTTTTTTATCCCCAGGTTTAGGTGAGGAAGAGGATGGGGATGGAGTGAGAATAGAGAAAGTGGAGAAAGAGTTAAAAATATAGCTCTCCACACAGCAGAGGAGGGGGGAGGGGGGGTGGGGGGTAAGCTGTTTATGCTTTATGTTAACACAGTCCAGTCCAAACGGCTAAAAGGGACTGTGGACACAAAATGGAAAAGCCTTTTACAGGTAGCGGAAAAGAATGAGCCGGTATGGAGGGTGTTGTATAAACAGCCCCTCACCAAGAGAGCAGGGGACCTGTAATGGAGGATCCTGCACTGTGCTGTGTCTACGAGCAGGTTCCTCCACAGAGTGGACCCCAGCATCAGTGCTAAGTGCTGTTTCTGTGGGGAGGAGGAGACAGTGTTCCACACGTTCAGTGACTGTGTCAGGCTGGGGTCATTCTTTCACCTTCTGCAGGGGCACCTGCAAGCTCTTGGGGTGACTTTCAGCAAGGAGATTTTTATTTTTGGGTTCCCTTATAGTTTTAAAACAAGGAGTAGGAGTGTTTTAATTAACTATTTTAGGGCAGGCAAAATTGGCCATTTTAAAATCCAGGAAAAATAAGATTTTAGAGGCAGGACTAATGGATGTTATCAGACTTTTTGTGTTTTAGTAGTTGGGTTTAATCTTTTTTTACAGGAAAAGCACTGTTTAGATTTTTTTAATATAGGGTTTTTTGTTTTTATTTACATTTTATGATCCTTTTATTTGGTTAAAATCTATTTTTAAAGGAGAACATGTTGTTTTTTAGGATTTTATGCTATTGCCTGGGAGGTTTCCCTGGAGCCAGCAAGTATCTTAAGTGAAAAAAGTCTCTCTCCTCTCTCTCTCTCTCTCTCTCTCTCTCTCTCTCTCTCTCTCTCTCTCTCTCTCTCTCTCTCTCTCTCTCTCTCTCTCTCTCTCTCTCTCTCTCTCTCCCTCCCCTTCCCCCCCTAGCATCAGAAAATAAATAATTGAAGGTAAAGATATCAACGTTACACGACGTTAAGTTCCACACTGCCGTCAAGAGCTGGTTCAATATTTATTCTACATCTTGGAGCTTGCAGTTAGATACGTGGGTACTAAGCATTCTCCGCTAAAGCCACCGCCATCTTATCACTAGATAACAATTTTGTCAATCAGTCTTTCCCTGATTTTAACCTCTTTAATCGCATTTTCAGTGGTTTGCAAGCCAATACCTGCAGAGTCTGCTTATTCACAGCCTTTCTACCTCCCTCTGTCCAAATACAATCACAATACAGCATCAGCATTTAGGATAGACATTCCAATAACGAGGATTTTTAATCACAATATTCAAATATATTCTACTCTGCATCAGTTTGTAAACAACGTTTTTTCTAATCATAACCTCTAGATGGTAGCTGGCAAATGTGCAACAACCTCCTGCCATACCAAGGAGGTGCTTCATGCAGCTTTAATTTTCTTATCTCACAAAGTTTATTTTCACTCACTTCAGCAGATCTCTGCTCTTTACAGCAGCCACTGCACACTACTGACGGCAGTCCACCGCACACTGTTACAATCTTCACTTCACCAGACCTCTGCTCTCTACAGCAGGCCACTGCACATTACTGACAGCAGTCCATCATATACTCTGCACTTTTTAGCAGATCCTGCCCTCTACAGTTAATCACTCCTCACAACAGCAGATCTCTGCTCCCTACTTCAGATCTGCTAACTACTGCAGCATGCAAAAGTTCAAACTTGCTTTAGAAAAAATGTTAAAAAATAAACCCGTCTGGTCAGCATTTATAACCTTTTGTACTCAAATTTGTATTCAACCTATCCCGTTCAACCAAGACTGCATCCTAGCCTTCATTGTTCATTCAAGAGACTCTCTTCACTTGGCTCCTACCACCATTAAATCATACGTCTCCAGAATCCAGTATTCCCACCGCCTAATGTCTGTACCTTTTCCAACGATCCTATCCATCCCTGTAGCTCGTCTAACTCTCAGAGGGATTCTCAAGAACTCCCCTCCCTCCTCCACCTCTCACCTACCCATATCAATTGACATCTTATATTCCCTAAAATCAACTCCAGAAAGGCTGTTTCTCCCCGTTTGGGGACCTGGTCATGGAAGTCATATCCAGCTTCCCGGCATCAGGTATTCGTTCCTGCGACTTCTCCCTGTTCCCGGACTCACACTCCCTGTCTTTGCACATCTAAAACAGACCAACTTACCAAGGACATTTCATTCAACTCTCAAAACAAATCGCCTCGCCAGGATGCCCCTACTCATCCATGTCAAAGTACTTTGCCTCTAAGAAACTATTTCTCCCATTAGACCAGCTGTTCATTGCCTTCCCCCACACAATTATATCCTGCCACTAGTTCTCATCTCATCTTGCTACCCTTGTTTCCTGAGCAGACCTCTCTCAGAGCCTCAGAAAAACAGGTATTGGTACTTATCAGTCTCGAAAGAGTTACAAAATCATTTCTAAGGATTTGGGGCTCCACCAATCCACTGTTGAATTCACTTTCTAAAAATGGAGAAAGTTCAAGATCACAGTCACTCTGCCCAATAGCGGTCATACTACCAAAATCTCTCCAAGAACAAACCGAAAAATCACCAAGGAAGTCACAAGGAACCCCAGAGTAACATCCAATAATCTGCAGGCCACTCTCCCCTTTGCTAATGTGTGTGTTCATGACTCAACTATCAGAAAAAGAATGAACAAGAATGGTGTTTATGGAAGGATAGCTAGGAGGAAACAACTGCTCTCTAAAAAGAACATTGCTACTCATCTGAAATTCACCAAAGAGCACATAGATGATAGGCAAGACTGTTCTCTGGACAGACGAGTTAAAGGTACAACTTTTTGGCCTCATTGAGAAACGTTATGTTTGGCGAAAACCAAACACTGCGTTCGAACAGATGAACCTCATCCCAATTGTAAAGCATGGTGGTGGGAGTGTGATGGATTGGGGCTGCTTTGCTGCCTCAGAACCTGGACGGCTTGCCAGCATTGGCAGATCCATGAATTCTGCATTGTATCAGAATATTCTAGAAGAGAATGTCAGGCCATCTGTCCATGAGCTGAAGCTGAACCGAAAGTGGGTCATGCAGCAAGACAATGATCCAAAAGACAATCTACAAAAGAATGACTTCAGAAATTCTGCATTTTACAATGGCCTAGTCAAAGTCTGGAAATAAACCCAATCGTAATGTTGTGGCAGGACCTGAAGAGAGCTGCCCATGCAAGGAAGCCCTCAAATGTCACGAGTTGAAGCAGATCTGTAAGGAGGGATGGTCCAAAATTTCTCAAAACGGATGACACTTGCCAACAGTTACGTGAAATGCTGTTCAAGAGAGTGCCACCAGTTACTAAATCTAAAGGTTCACATACTTTTTCAAACATGGATATTGAATGTTAAATCAGTTATGGATAAATAAATGTTGAAAAAGTAACACGTTTTTGTGTCCTATGTTTAATCAGGTTATCTTTACCTATTATTTGGACTTAGATTAAGATCTAATAACATTCTAGGTTTAAAATATGTGAAAATCCTAAGGGGTTCACCAACTTTTTCTTGGCACTGTAAATGAATTGAGTAAGCTTTATTGTTTATTATTATTATCATTATTTAAATTTGAAATGTGTGCCTCCAGATATATAAACCCTGTTAGATTGTGATTCCATTTACAATGTATCCCTGTGTAACAGGGAGAGATCTGTGCTGACTCTGCTGGCGTGTTCACGGGCTGCAGGAAGAGGGCGGCAGTCGCCCAATAGCCGCCTGTGAGTCATGGCAATGACACGGGGAGGTGGGAAAGGGTGTGTGTGGACTTTCCCCCTCTCTGAATGGCTGGGAGGCGGGTCTTGGGTGATTGTTGGTCCTATATAATAACGCTCTGTTGTTAACTCAGGTCTGCCCACTTAGACGCGCTAAGGGTGCGGACGCTTTGATTCGGGACCGGGAATCAGCGAGACAGAGAGAGAGAGAGCGGGGAACCCTTGGGCAGACCCCGGCGTATTGTGAAAGAGCAGGCTAGATAGCCGAGAGAGTAGGACGGTGATCCGGGTCGTGCGGGTAGCGGCGACCGGGATAACGCTGCCGAGTGCAGCACCTTTTATTTGTAGTTTTATTACTGTTTTATTTTCCCTTGTTCTTTTCGCCTTCTGTTTTCATTATTATTTCTTTGAGCACCTGCGAGTGCATTTGCGGTTCGTGTACCAGCTGTGGTATTTCCGTGGTGCTGTCTATCATCGTTGATAGGCAGCCCACGGTCAACAGTGCCCTCTGCCGGAGAGAAAAAAAGAACCGGTCTAAAATAAAACTGGGCACCTGTGTGGTGTTTCCCGAATACACCTGTCTGTCTCCTGGTCAGTGAATTACCCACACCCCTTCCACACCCTGACAAAGCGCATGTGTTTCAATTGCAGATCCCTCTGGTTAAAACAAACGTTCTTATAAAGTATTCACCTCAGACACTCAGATAAGGATTTTGCATTGACAATTGTTAATACAGTAGCAGTTGCAGTTCAAGTTTCTTTTAAAATGTTGTAGCTAACTTGAAATATGCAACTGTTCAAAAGCTGAAAACAAGTAGAAAGGTCTAATTAAGCAAATTCAGTTCAATTAAGGGTCTTGTTAAGTAAATGAGAGCTCGGTTGGAATGAAAACCAGCAGCCACAGGGGGACCCCAGGACCGAGTTTGAGAAGCCCTGATCTAGATGAACACGTCACAAAAGGTCCACAGCAAGAGGAGCCGGGCAGAATGACACATTAGGTTGAAGTTACACTCAGAGTGGAAGAGGAATTGAATATATTATTAAAAACAGAACTTAGAAACAAGGAAAGACTAAAGCACCTGTCCTAAAATAACTACAACTAGAGGACCCATCAAATGTACTTTGAGACAACACTGTTGCTCAACAATATAACATCATCAACACTATCTTAGATTTTATCCACGCCATTAGATGTTTAAATATAGGCATATTACAAGTATATGGATAACATACACTGCCCCAGGTAGTAAACATAAACAAAGGTAATGGGATTACTGTTTTTCTTTTTTTTTTTCAGTTGTTGGAGAAAACAGTAAAGAAAGTGTGATTGAATGTCGAGTGAACCCTGTGTTATTTCAGCTAGAGAATGGGAATTATACTAATTTGTTGTGGAAGAAGGACAGCCAAAAGTTGGCAATGTTTAAAAATGGAAAGCTTACATCTTATTTAGGTTTTGAAAACAGAGCAGAAGTGTTTCCCAATGGGACCCTCAAGCTGGCCACGATTACTAAAAATGAAGTTGGACTTTACCTGCTGGAGGTGTTTAATAAGGAAGGGAAAAATATACTCAGGGAAAGTATCCATCTGCACACACAAGGTGAGGTTTTATTATGCTTGTTCTTAAAAATCAATGACATGTCGTACTTACCTGTATTTCAGTAAGTATGTCATCTTGCACATTAGGTTATTCGATAACAGTGAACTAGAGCTGGCATCAACCAATGATGAAACATGCACCCAGCTCAACCCCCAAGGTCGTATTCGTGCACTGCTTCTATTTCAGTGTAGCTTGCTTTGTTCCTTCATTGTACTTTACCTGTTCTAACATAATCTAGTTCTCAGCCAGCAAGATTAATATATAAGGAATAAATCCTTGCTTTGCATTACAAATGGTCTTTTTCCAAAACAGTCTCTCAGCCTGAGGAAAACTCTAACTGTGTGAAGCCTGGAGAAGCAATACTGGTCTGTGCAGTAGAGGAGGGGGACAGTGTATCTTTCCACTGGAAAGAAGTGCCAAGTGAAAACACAAATGATCAGGAAACTGTTCTTATAGATCTTATCTGCACTGTTACTGTTGAGAAAAGGAATCGCTTGGGTAAGAAACACTACATGTATGCTGTATGGAAGATCTAGAATCGGTAGATGTGCATTTAGCATCATTTCCAGAAACAAACTAAAAATACATACAATTCCAGTACTCCCTTGCTATGTTGCTGCACATAGATTACATCAGAAAAGCATGAAAATATAAATATGAAGAAGTGAGAACTGTCAAGATAAATTACAGTACAGTTAACATAAATAATAAGAAGTATTTTTTTTAACTGTTTTTTTGTGGTTACAGCAGGTCGAGTAGCAACAGTGGTATGTCTCGCTGGAACTTTCTTGATAATCGTTTTCATGCTTATATTAAAAGAACTAAAAACCATAAAACAAAATAAAGGTGAGAAGTAACTTTAATGTTTAATGTTTTTTTTTTCTTTCATATTCCCCCTTGGTTGTGATATGTATGTAACTAAGTTTTACTAACCGCTACTAGAAGGCTACAATTGATAATACACAATAATATAAAATGCAGTTCATCCTCTAATCATGATTGGTTGACTGCTGTTTGTTCCGTTACAGTACATGACTGCTGTATAGCCATGACTATACAATTATATTGCCTCTGTAGATTACTTTTAGGAGAAGCATTCTGCCCAACACCAGGACAACAATAATGAATTTCTGCAGTTCATTTCTAATAAAAAATATAGGGTCCATGAAGGTTACACGTTTTTGAAATGTAGGCTTTAAAATTATAGTTTCAAGAGCAAATAGCGTCAAATTATTATTATTATTATTATTATTATTATTATTATTATTATTATTATTATTATTATTATTCCCGTACCAATTGACCATGTTAGCAAACATTCTTAATAAGTCATTTTTGAAATACTGTGCAAATACTGTTTGGGTTAGTCTGAGTTAAATATATGTGTTATTGCCTTAATAGGGCAATATGTGGTAAGGAATAATACAAGAAGGAAAGAAATGAAGAACTGTACCGAGGAACAGAGTCCCCCATCCACCAAGGCCACAGAACTGGAAGGCAAGTAGCTCCAAGTCATTTCACAAGCCAGAGGAGGATATGTGTTAAAAGAAGCTAGGAAACAAAGTTCCCGAATCAATTAATGTGATTCGTCAAACTGTCTACAGATAAAATGAAAACAAACAAACCAGACTGATCTTAATAAAAGGTACAAAGTGCAAAATGGCACCTGGGAGTCAAGAGGTAAAGCTGCAAAGGTTGCATTAGATTTTTAAATGATATATTTTGTATATGCAATCTTTTAACCGTATCATAGGAAGTGCTATGTAAAATACATAAACCGTATAGGGGTACATTCAAAAAGTACTAATTGTCATTACCCAGTTATCCATTAACTATTTATGTCAGAACTCATCTTTGCATTTCAGCTACAGTGCTGCTAAAGCTAGTCTCAGATTTTCTTCATGTGCTTGCTTTGATCTTTTAAATATGTGTAGTTTGTTCGTTAAATAATTTTTACTTTAAATTATTTTACTTTAACAAATAGGCCAAATAACAAATAGGCCATGAATTATAAAAAACAGGTTATTCAAGGTGATATTGATGTATTTTTTAATAAGGATTTATGATTGTATACAGTATAGTATACACATGTTCTGGGGAAGCAGTGTAAGATGAATGTGGTAAGATTATTTGAATTATTTCACATCTGTACACATGATCAATTTCCTTCACCCGAAAGTGGAGTTTTTTCATTCAAGGCTTAATCTTTTTTTCATTAATATAATGCTATTATGCAGTACAAAGAACTTAGTTGCTACTCAGCTTGCAGCCATTCTCTTGTTCTGAGTTCAAAGTATTATAACTCAAATGTTGTTTTGTTTCGTTGTTGTTTCAGAACAAGAGTATGTTGATATGAGACAGACCAGGGTCATGATGATGCTGGATATATCGGTCACTTCAGAAAAATAACATGTTGATATGAGACAAAATTTGTGTTTTAAATGTTAAATCTACACAATTACAGTTCATGTTTTTTTTTTTTCTTATGAGTCAGCAATACTGTATTATATCTATATGTTGATTTCAAACAGTGTACTGTATGAAATGTTCAGTGGAGAATTGTGTCATTGTCGAAAAGAATAAAATGTATATAAAAGACATGATCGAACATGCCAATACCATAGGTTACTTGGGTGTCGAGTGTCTCCTATTGCAATCTTGTTGAGTTTGGGCAACAGGCCCACAATGATTTCATCATTTAGGTGACATATCCATTTATTGGTATATTAGACTACAATTTACATAATAAAAAGTTCAACAAATATAGTGAAGATAAACTAGCATAGTGTGTTATATGCTTTGTCCATACTCAGTGAACCTTTAATACAATTTGAATTGTTTTTTTCATATTGATTAACATGAGATATTATTGGCTTTAAACTGTCAATGCAGTTCTGACATTATTCCATAAATTCAATACCTATGTCTTGTGAATTCATCTCCTTTTCAGTCATATTCTCTACATACACTAGCACTACTTTCCAGATCACTGTCCACCTTCCTGTTCTCTACAAGAAAACTACATATAAACATTCTTTGTCAACATGTTCAAAGATAATTTAAGAGGTGCAGGATATGATATGTCAACCTGACACTATGTTCATATATATGGTTACAGTACAATCTGACAGCAGGAACTGGGTGAAAAGGAAACCCAAAACAAACCAAGTATGCCAAACTCAACCAGAGTTGGGTTCAAGTGCAATTAAATGCAAACACTTACTAATCTTACAAATGCAAATTTGAATGCAACTGAGACTTCACAAATGCATTTGAACAATCTATCAAATGCATTTGCATTTGTGAAGTCTCAGTTGCATTTGCATATATACTGAAACGCCTCACCAATAATTGCAGATATGGAAGCTTTTCTCTAAAATTCAAACTAACTGTTATAACAAGAGTCTTTAGTCATCCTGCTCATGTAACTAGTTACTGTATGTGTTCTGCAATGACTTCAAACAAGTTCTCAATTAACCCTATGATTACTTTAACAATGTCTCACTAACAGCTGTATCATTAATTGCACTTGGAGGTGTTTAAATAGTAACACTTGCGAAATGCATTTGATAGATTATTCAAATGCATTGTCTAAATACATTTGAAATCGATCAAATTTATTGTCAAGTGCAAACACTTTGCAAATTGATTCACATGCAAATGCAGTGTGGTGTGTAGTTCTTGATGCCCTTGCACTTCCCTTCAAATGTATGTCCTTTACCACAGTTAGCTGTGGTTTTTACAATGATGTGCTTTAACGTGCTTAACCACACTTAATATGAATGATATTCAGACTGATATGGTTTTGATAAAGACTGATCTTACTCAAAGCACTGTTCACTGTTTTTTTTTTTTTTTTTTTTAAACAGTAGACCTCTTGTTTAAGTTCACTGCACTTAAAAATGGAAATGTGCTTGCTTATTTCTTCTCCGGCTTTATACGTTGTTACTTTTACAGACATGAAATGCAAAATACACTATAAATACACACACACACACACATCTGAAATGATGTATCTGTAACCTGATTCTTCTTCCTTACAGTACCGTACTTGTTTTGAGATGCAATGCGAGCATCAAACACTTCTTTGCTGCTTGCAAAAGGCATTCTGTGGGCCTGCATATAACTGTTTAACTGGAAACTTGCAGCTTATTCAACTTCTGCCTCTGGTCATCAAGCATACAGTATAATAAGCATATAAAACAAAGAAGACGAAAGGGTGCTTTGCCTCTTAAAAGCAGGCACTGGCCTAATATAGGATCCTTGTTATATGTTATTATATTTATTTAAATATTTTAAATAAAGTAGAGACAAAGTGTTAATATAGTATCGGTCTCTACAGTTACAACACCAATTGGTAATGTCCCCTTATCTCCAGTCATAAAATAAGCAAACCATCCATGCATACCTCGTGTAATTGCTTAATATAATATTATATGTTCTCCCATTAGCAATTGTTGTATAGCTACACTTGTGGTTTTGTGGTTTTATTTGTTCTGTTTGAATCAAAATGTTTTAATGCAAACCAAATGTAAGAAGATTTTGCTACACAACATCAGTAGTCAAAAAATTATATTGAAAAGATTTTCTTAGTGTGCGACCAGTCCTGAATCCACACTATATCAACAATTAAGCGAGGTGTGCATAGATCACTGGTTACCATTGCTAAGAAATTGTAGATACATTCTTTAGTGTACAAAGTACCTTATATTGGTTATCACATTTTTTATATAAAAGCTTTGATGTGCACAAATGCATTCTTCATTATATATTATGAGCAAGACACATACACACACACACACACACACACACACATTCATCTTCAGTTTAAAATAGATGGATATCTGAATGGCCATACGAGACAACTTCACAAATCATTGAACTTTGGTTTACTCACTCCTCTTACTGTTGCATAATTTTGCACACGTATAGGACATTTGCCATTTGCTTATTTCTTGTTTGGTTCAACTCTTAATATTGCATACATTTTGAGTATTTCAAAAATGAGAGCTTTGTTTTTTCACATTTTAAAATATTTTAGTATTACTTTAACATCAAATATACCTAAGGCCAGATTTTTAAAGCTTTTTACCTGAAGGTGTTATTAACAGAGTGTCATTTTTTAATTAAATGTATAAACCACCAGTTACAATTCTTAAACAAATACAAAACAAATTAGTACTGTGCACATTTATACTATAGAATATGGGAGTGAATAAGTACTGGTACAAAATACATAAGCTATTTACAAAAAAAATGAATCATCTAAATAAACACATATTTACATGTGAGGGGTTTTCACTCTGCCAATGTTTATTGAACACATTGAACAACACTGAACAGATAATTACATTACATTTCAAAATGAAAACACATACATGTATAAAAGTGTCGTTCAGTGTGAATCTCTAACGTGTGAAGGTTGAGAGTTCATTGGTCGTGGTGCACACTGTGTCTTCTGGAGGGCTTGGGTGATCAGGCAGTTCATCTTCTTGTTGTGGGACTGGAGTTAAAAGCACTGAAAAAAAAAATCAATACAAAACATGAAAATATGGAATTCAACCCGCAACTGTCTTTTCAATGTTATAAAACTGACCCAATGCTTTACATACAGCAATACATTCACACCTAGACAATTAAATCAAAAACAGTCACATTGAATCATATGGTCAGAATCATCAGTCTGCTTTGTTAATGCGTATGATTAATATTTATACTAAAAAAAAAAAAAAAAAAAAGTATATTTTTTTTTTTTTTTTTTTTTTTTTTTTTTTTTTTTATTCTTACTTAAATTAGTTTGGGGCTGCGGGTTGGAGTTGCTCCGCTTATGCATCGCTACAGCTGAGATAAAGACAAATATTGCAATGCCAACAGCGATAGCAATCACATACCATACAACTACATTCATTCTGTGCCTTCCTGTAAAACAAAACAAAAAGCCTTATACAACAGTGCAAGGGTCTGCAGTCTTCGATTCACATTCACATGGTGATTTGAGGAATAAGAAGAGCTAGACACTTGTTTTTTCTTCCCTTTATATTTGCATTGGATTATTGCTCAACCAGAGCTGTCTCCTCAAACAGGTGAATATGTGAAACTCAGTTGTCTGTATATTACAGATTATTGTATCGCGAAAGATGATGTGCTATACATGCAATTGAAGCTGTTGCTTTAATGTAAGCTAGAATTATCACCACTACAGTCATAACAATATCAATATTAAACTAAGCCAAAGCTAAGACCAGAACACAGCGATGAACTGAGCCTGGCTGTCACATTGCAATCTGAATGGGCTGAATATAAGCAAGTATAGCAAAAAGATGATTGTATTAATATAGAAAATTCATTCAGCTTGAAACAGCCAACAACTGGATCGTTAAAAAAAAACAAAACAAAACAAAAAAAAACACAGTGCTGTCTCTAAAATGTAAGAAAAATAAATATCTTAATATTATTCTTGTTATGTAAATGACCTTGCAAGTCTCTCTCTCTCTCTCTCTCTCTCTCTCTCTCTCTATCTATCTATCTATCTATCTATCTATATATATATATATATATATATATATATATATATATATATATATATATATATATATATATATATATATAAATAAAGTCATGGACAAACTAAGCACTCAGATTAGTTGTTGGTGAGCACATGACCATGCAGGAATGCACTACTGCTCAGTTTGGATCTATATCAGAGTTAAAATGTTGGGATTGGTGGTTGAAGGCACATGACTTCAGGGTGTGCAGTAATGCTTTATCTGTGTTATTGCTTACATATACAGTATATTCTATCTTCAAAGTGAGATCCTGTATCAGTTTAACATTTCTTACCTGTACAGGTAAATGAAACAAGGTCGCTTTGCGTTTTACTGACATGGTTTAGAGCAGAGCAAACTAAACTTCCAGAATCATTGTACACAACTAGCACATGGTTTCTAACACTATGGAAGACACTTTCTACATCTAGAGTGTTTCCATTTAAACTCCACTGGAATACTGGGTCACTACCGTTTTCCACAAAGCAGTAAAACTGAACTTCCCCATTGGGTAGACAAGAATATTTCAACACAGGCTGGGATACTGCATCTGAAACAAATAAATACATGTACAAATAAATAAATAAATAAATATTCATTTAAAATATTCATCACAAATGCTGTATGGTTCAATATGGAACAATTAGCTATACACAAGCAAGAATGCCCTACTATCCCATGCGGAAAGAACACATATTTTCAATATATTATTTTATATGTTACGTATCACATCACATATATTCTTAATATGTTTTAAATAGCAAAATAGCAAAAATAGCACATATAATAGGAACATGCATAACCAAAATTCATGATATCATGCAAATTGATTAGAAGTAAAAAATGTACACACAAATGTTGTACACGTTTTTATGCAAAATGTGAGTTAAAAGTACACCATACACCATAAACATGTTTTGTAAATTGTATAAAATTGCTTTCTGCTTAAGGCTGCATTTGAAACTATGTACATTAGAACCTGCAAAGCGTATATTATGATGCGCATAAGTTTCTACAGCACATTTGAAATGAAATATATATATTCTACACCCCAATACAGTGGTACACCCTGTGAGATGAAGCAGGAATGTCTGGGTTCTGTATTCTCCAGTGCTGGGATGAACACTTACTGTATTTTGGATTGTTAAATCTAAATGTGTAATAACATTTTATTAAATGTCCAGTTTGAACACATTTTCATGAAAATATATGTTATCCATTATCTTACTTAGATAATGGATAATGTATGACAATATGTAGTAATTTGTATAAAACATTCATAAAATGAAGGGCATATGTTTAAATTATTTAAAAAACAAACAAACATATATTGAAATTGTAAAAACCATATATTTAGATTATATAAAACATATATGGAACGCACTGTTACATATACTAACACATGAAATCCTTTCATGACAAATACTGTAAAACTGGGCCAATCTTCTAACCAATCCGCATAATATTTATATATGAGCATATATGTAACACATAAAAACTAAATGAAAAAAGAGGCACATAAGTGTAACATATATTGCTTTTAATATATGTCAAATATAAGTTATTTCTGTATGGGTAACACAAATGTCAGGCCAGTCTTCAGAGTGCTGTAATATATTTGATATAACAAATAATACTTTACCCATTATAAATAACTGAGCTATCCATTTCTGTTTTATTTTCTTATCAAAAAACTCCACGCTGTAATTTCCAGTATCAGTTTTCAGAGTCCTATCCAGTCTAAGGGTCCCGTTAGTAAAGATCTCCGCCCTGCTTCCATACTCTCCATAGTAACAAGGGGTAGGACCCTTAAACTCAGCTAGAGAGTTCTCTCCCTTCTTCCATTTTGCATCAGAAATGTTTCTACCATCCATATGTTCAATAAAGAGGGTCACTGAGTAGGCCGTGGCTCCATATACACATGGTAACTCTGTTAGGTCTGCAGTTTAAAAAGGAGTAGAATGAGTTTGAATCAACAGGCACAATTATAGAAAGCAAATGTTTGATGACATTTGCAAAGTAGAAAAGTAACAATTATGAGGATGACCCATAGCAGGCTCTGTGTTTATGTGAAGAATGACTGCATCCTTCAAACTTGAATCTACTGAAAACATGTCTAACAGACATATCTGCAAATGAACAGAACAAGATATGTGTCTATCCTTGCACACACACATTGTTAATGTTTTAACCAACACTCACAACATCAGATACAGTAATTAGTCTTCATATGTAAAAAAAAACTACTGTACAGGTATCACTGGTACAGTAATCAGAAGAACAATAATAAATAGCTGTGCCCATGCATACCTCTCCAGTTCAATTCAATATTAAAAAGGTATTTTATTGACAAACAAGTCTAAGACATTTGTTTTGTTCAATTGTAGAAAATAACCAAGACTCTGTCAACTGCTGTTTAAAAAAAAGAAAGTGTTATTCACCTCGACAATTTACAAATATGGTTCATTCACGGTAAGGCCATCTTAGCATATATTATACTTTAGTGTGTAGGGCCCTTCACCAAATCACTGGCCTGAATCTTTATATATAAGTAATGGTGTCAAGGAGTCGAATGGGTCAAAGTTCAAGTATATGTTCAAGTTCAAGTTCACTTTTTGATGTCACCACTGTGGTATTGTGCCTTTTTTTTAAAGAATGGCTCAGGATGCAAATATAGCATTCGTGTGTGTGTCTATATATATATATATATATATATATATATATATATATATATATATATATATATATATATATATATATATATATATATATATATATATATATATATATATATATATATACATAATGCTGTATAAATGGAATCTAACAATAATGGAATAAAAAATATATATTATAAAAACCTTACTGCTTATGAGTAATTCAACATATTCTGTGTAAGCACTGTTTCCATCTTTATCAGTCACAGTCACTCTGTAAATCCCCAAATCGTTCTCCCAAATCTTGTGCAGCCATAATGTTCCATTCGCAAAGATCTCTGTTCTGTTTTTATAGTAGCCAAAGTAACGAAAGTAATCCTTAATTAATAAAGCGACAACAGCACCTCCTTTGTTCCATTTCATTTCAGTGCCATGTGTCTTATTTTTCAGGTGAAAAAACACTGAGCTCCCCAACACTCCCTCTACAACACTTTCTATGTAACAATGTGAACATGCGAGAGAGAGAGAGAGAGAGAGAGAGAGAGAGAGAGAGAGAGAGAGAGAGAGAGAGAGAGAGAGAGAGATTTTAATATACACATACAAGAACAGAGTCAAAATGCTTATTGTAGGGCCTGAAATTGGTAAGTGGATTTTGAGTTTGATTACTTTCTTTTTTTAAAGCACTTTCATCAGTTTGAAGTATAGAAATGCTTTACTTTTTGGATTTCAACTTAAATTTAAGGAAGTTATGTTGTCTTTGTAATGTAAATTTGCTAAACTTTGTTTTCTAGTTCTAAAGTTTCATTATCATTTACTCAACATAAATAATTTACAAAGAACATTTGACATTTAACCTACTCTGTTATGAAAACGTAAATAGTTGAGAATGTGTGTAAATAACAACTTACCAATAATGATTACACTATGAGTTGCTTTGTGTAACATCGTACCAGATTCATCAAACATCTCCACAGTGTAATTCCCTGAATCGGTAGAGCGGGCTCCATCGAGTCTGATGGTTCCATTTGGATAGATTACAGTTCTGTTTCTGTACTCTTGATAAAATTGACTGGCAGCATTATTAACCTTAAATACCAAAGTGGTATCCTTTTTCAACCTAAAATCTGAACTGTTCAGGATATTTTCAACATTCAAGTGAAGGTAAAGTGCGCTGCCCAGGTATCCATATGTTTCATTACTTTGCACTGTAAAGTGAAGATTATACAATTGGTTATTTAATCATATATATATATATATATATATATATATATTATATATATATATATATATATATATTCTATATATTTTATATATACTATATATTATATATATGCCCAAGGTTATGAAAATCTGATTATTTAACAAACAATAACAACAAATTTGAATAGAAAATACCGAAACAAACAAATTAAGCTTCCTCCAAGTATTTTAATGCCATGGTCACCATTTTGCATTGTAAAATGTCATTGTTCAATACATATATACTGTACATGGAAACACCTTAAAAGGATCTGAGGAGGTCCATCCAGAACTTCAAAAAAACAACATCCCTAAAATAAAGCAACTGCATGCATAGCCCCACATCCCTACAAGTGTATGCTACTCAAAACATAAAACAGCACATAAACAAAGTGTGCAACAACATCCTAATAATTATTATTCTCTCAGCTCTGAAGATTTATATGCTAATAAGTAAGTTGTTTGTAACTACATTGACACTTAAAATTTGCACATCACCTACTGCATCATTTTCAGAATTTATTCTGGAAGACATTTTCAATGTTGCATTATATTAAGTTATATAACTTAAATTGTTATTATTGTGTTTAGTAATGAAATATTGAAACCATTACCTGAAAAATTGAGAAACACACTCCAAACCAGCAGTGTAGAAAAACAGGAGTTCATTGTTCAAGTGAAGGTGACTTTTTCAAAACAAGAACACAGTAAGTGAAGTGAGAAATCTCTCTGTAGCAAAAATACAGAATTACAGTCCTTTTGTAAAATATGGTATAGTTCAATATAGAAGTGATACTATGTGACGTGAAGTTCTCATGTGAAACAAGAACAGTGAACACCCAGTGAAACCAAAACTGAACCTACTGGGGCCACACTATTGTGTATTGTACTACTTATACTATTAGTTATAAATAACTCTGTGAATGTGAAAAATGAAACAAAAATGTAACCAGTGTTGCATACTAATGCTATGCTGTAGGTACATAATCCAGAAAGCCTCTAATCTTCACAGGATGGAAAAAATGCTCTTCTGTGCTTGTTAAAACTGAGGTACAACCTGAGACACTGCTGTACCTGCACGAGGCCCAGGAAACAGTCTTTTACTGTATGTTTATAGTCAATGTAGATCTTATTTCTACATTCTTATTTCTACACTGGTAAAGCTTCAGCCTGTTTGTATCTATATCCCTCCAGTTGGCCAGAGAGGAGTTGTATATTGTTATATAAGTTTTTATGAACACTTTTTCCTCTGATACATATGCCAACCTTTTAAACAAAGGTCACATTACCACCCACAACACCTGATGCAGATAAAAAGTTGTTATTATACATTTCCCAAAGCATAAGACATTTATTTATTTATTTATTTTTTTAGTTTAGTTTCAATTGAAATGTTATTATTGAAAAATGGCCAACTCAGTTATTAAAGCTTAGCATGTAATGTCCAGCTACTCCATTTACAAAACACACACTAGAATCTTGGACCTGGTAACTCACACTGAAAGTTACCCAAAGTAACCATTGATGCAGCCTGGCATTGATAAGATGTACCTCTCGTTGAACGATTTCAATGAGTTTTTTCACCACCGTTATAAGCCTCTTTGAACTGATTACAGAGCCCACCTTTTGGGGATTACAGTTCAGACCTGTGCCCTGGAGGTCATGACTTTCAGTAATAATAATAATATTCACAATTTAGCTTGGTTTTTCCTCGTCACTTTTTATTTTGCTACATGGTGAGAAAATGAAGTTTTTGTGGTTTAGAGAAATCAAATTTCTCATTTCCTATTTATCTATAGGAAGTTGCTGGAGATACTACATTAATAGTGAGGGGAAACAATCACATGAGCAATATACTTTTATTAGGGTAAGATCAGACTGCTGCATATAAATTAATTGATACCATTTTCAATTTTATCTCTGTTGGTAACCATGAGTACTTGCAAAAACATTCTTCAACTACTTCTTAAACTGTTTTTCATCCTACCTTCATTTGGTAAGTATTGCTTTAAATCTAAATCTGTCAAAGTATTTTGCACAATAGAATCCGCCTTGACAAAGAAATCCAATTTCTGTCTGCTATAGAAAATTACTTTGCATTATTTTTCATCACAATTATGTATATTTTGAAGTGAATCTAGAAAGAAAAAAAAAAAAACTAACAAAACAAAAAATACTTTCTTACTTTATTTCTTGCTCTACGCTTAAAACTGTAATCATTTAAGACAATCCTTTAGTTGGTTATCTTATTACTGTAACTCTTCATAACCACAACATCCTACAACAACAAGAATAATATTCAAACAAGTGGGGGCAAGTGGTCAATAAATCTCATAGTATGTGTTTAATAACACAACTTCAAACACCCAGTACAGAAATAAAGGAAAAACTCAAGCAGACAAATGTTTAATTTGTAGATCAGTTTGTTTTTAAAAAAGACAAATAAAAGGTCAATTCTAATGTTATTTTAATGTAGACTTGTTTACAGAATGACAATAAGACAATACTGTGAACAACAAACGTAAACCCACAAGAAACAGTAGAATACAGAAAATGTGACTTAATCAAACACATCTGAAATAGAACTGATAATCGGAGTATCCATTACATGCACTATTCTCACTGGGTATGACACAGCTTGAAAGTGCAGATCATTTAAGAGTAACTCAGCTTCGTGTACAGCATCTGCATTCCATCTGGTAGGTAGACATCTCTGGGAGTCTCTGATCGTTTGCAGTGTATTGGGTTGTAGAGAGCCGATTACATTTACAAAAATGAGACTCATCTTTACTAAGATCAGGAACAAGAAAAGCAGCGCCCTCTTGTGGCATTATCCTAGTATTCTTATTCTTTATCCTGTCTAAATGATATGTGTTTAACACCTGTGAGGCTGATAGAGCAGTTCACCATGAAGGTTTCATTAGTTTGTAATAAGTTAAATAGGTACTGTATGTACTTTTCTAAACTGACAGATTATACAAAATGCTTTTCAATTAAATGTGGTAACAGCAAGCTAATTATGTTTAATAACTTAAGAATATTTAAAAATCAATGAATGACGTACAGTTTTTTTTTTTTTTAAGTGAAAATTGAAAATGATTGTTATTTAAAGGAAACATATGAGACTTTAAACTTTGCAAGATTTCTCAGCGTGCTTTGAAAGTTCTGACTGCTGTATATACTAAAGTATCATCATTCACTTCCAGCTGGACTGGTCTAGCTGGCTCTTCAGCTGAAGCTGTGGAAAATAAAATAAAAGTGACAGTAGAAGTTGCCTGACAATAGGCACATGCAGCAATATCAAAAAAGAAACAAAATATAGTGGAAAAGTTATTGAGTATCACACCAAACAGATGTTAATGATAATTAGCCATTTGCCTGAGCTTATATTGTACACTTCCAGTTACAGCTTAAACTACAATGATAAACTACATTTACACTTTGACAAAATGTATGAACAACATTTTGATTATACCTTTGTATATATGTAAATTTAATAAGTCAAAACGTTATATTATATATATATTATATATAATGATATATATATATATATATATATATATTATATATATATATATTTATTGTGTGTTGTTTTTCCGTATTTTACGATGTATTTGTTTATTACTACATTAACATGTTATAAAATGACTACATAAACAAAGAGGATTAATATGTACAATATACACTAGCTGATAGAAGATAGCTCTCCTAGATCTGTCAGTATTTGGGTTACTGGGTGCATAACATTCATAATATTATTATTATTATTATTATTATTATTATTATTATTATTATTATTATTATTATTATTATTTATTTATTTATGCCAATTTTGAATGGATACATTTTTCATATTCAAATGTTTTACAATTTTTATTTAAAACTGCACCAAAAACAAGCTGTCAGTATTTGTTTTTTAAATTGCATATATTTCTAAAATAGTTAAAACATATATTACCAATGTCACTTAGATGTTAGGGAATATAATAGGTTATATGCTTACCTGTGTTTCGCCGTTGCTTACGAGTGCAGCAATAAAGAACAGCAACAGAAATGATCATCAATGGAAAAATAACACCAATAGCTATGTACCAGCCAGCTCCAGTCATACCTTTGCAGTTAAGAAAACTAGCATTGTTAAGTGATTCAATCTGCAGTTCAATTACCATTCATACAGTCCAGAAGATGTAGAAGATGAATAATGACTGATGAGGTGCTAGCATTACCAACGAGTGATGGAAGACATAGTTGCACAACGATAGATGTATTAAAGTTTGACTTGAAAAATAAAAATGAAATAAAAATGTTAACTTCCCCTAGTATTCTAAAATTGTAACGTGTAGGTTTTATATACACTAAAAACACAGTGAGATTTTAAAAAGTACTTTAAAAAGTAATTGCCTCCCATCCCGGACAAGGCTAACATCTTTAGGACCTAAACCTGAGGATGTTATAACATATGCACATATATAACAGCATGAGATTAATAGAAAAAGGTTTCTCACCTGCGCAGGTAACTGAGGCAGGGTCACTCTGCATTTCCATGTCTTGGTTTACAGCGGTGCAGACAAACTTTCCAGGATGTCTGTTTTTTAAAACCAGTGTTTGATTTTTAACACTATAGAAGGCATTTTCACCTGCTAGTATGTAATCATCCAAACGCCATTGAAAGACTTTTCCTTTTTTTAATAAGCAGTGGAGCTCAACTTTCCCATCAGGCAGGCAGATATATTCCACCACAGGCCGGTATTCTGTGTGTGAAAGTGATCAAGGATTTAGATATGTTGACATTGTTCAGATAAATGTCTTTTTTGTAATAAATGTGGTTCAGGGGGCAGGAGCAAGGCCTACAACCCATTCCAACATGCATGCCATTTAAACCCCTATTCAAGCACCCTATCTTTTTCCCCACCATTTCTTCCTCATCACCACCTCTACAACTATCTGGAGGCACGTGAAGCTTGCCACCAAGCGTGGAGGCTTGGCAGCTCCTGGCCTCACTTCCTCGATACACACCACTCAAGCACAAAATCACTTCATCACAATCACATCTGACTTTTTGCAGATATCACTCCTGTCCAGTAAATATTTATGTGTGTAAAAATGAACGTGAATAGGTTGTTATCCCATGCACACAAGTATATCCAGTATACAGTGCCTGGACTATAAATCACCCATTTGTCTAATCCATTTGTTTAAAAACTTACAAATGCACAGCAGTACTGTACTAGACAATGTATACATGTGTAATACAGTGTTATCGAGAGTTACAGACAATAATAATAATAATAATAATAATAATAATAATAATAATAACCAATTGTGATCAACCAAGTGATCCATCTGCAGATATTATTCCCCGCTTTGTCAAAAAGGTTTACGCTGTAATTTCCAGTATCAGTTTCCTGAGGCTCGTCAAGTCTCAGGGTTCCGTTATTGAAGATTTCAGCCCTGCTTCCATAGTTTCCATAGTAACGAGGGGCAGAACCCTCAAAAAGCTCAGCCACAAGATAGTCCCCTTTATTCCACTTCATTTGAGATGTATTTATAATGGACACATTTTCTATGAAGAGAAACACTGAGCTGCCTATGGCTCCATATATAGGTGATAGGATGCCTGAAATATATTTGAAGTATTTTATATTACCATACTTATTAATACATTGTGAAAAGTATACCTGAAGTATAATTCTTAATCCTAACCCATCACCATTAAGCAGAGGGATCTCCCTCAGAGAAGCCAAGGCTAGATGATCTCAACAAAAGTCAATAATGAAGGTGCACAATGAGGACTAAATGAGGTCAGAATCAAGTTTTAAACTGAATATCATTACTTAATAACACATTCATATCTATAAATTTAAATGTTTCACTATTTTAAAGAACATTAATTGTAAAAATAAAGAACAAAAGCAACACATATTTTCTGATCCAGTTTAAAACATTGAAAACATCTTACGGCCCTACTCTCGCACAGGAATACAGCTTACACAGTAGTACCTGAGTTACTGTGAATCCCTCCATGATCACAATCAGTGATATATACCTATGATACAAGACTTGTAGTTTATATTTAACAAATGTATAATCATAATATAATATTTACATACCAATTATAATTAACTGGTGGGTCTCTTCATGGATACTCTTTCCATCTTCAAAGTACTCAATATTGTATTTTCCTGCATCTGATTGTTCGGTTTTATCAATTCGGAGGGTCCCATTAGTAAACAGTTCAGTTCTGGATTTGTAGTTACCATAAAAAGTCACTTCTGATTTTTTTAACCTAACCAGCCACTGATCACCTTTCTTCCACATCAGATCAGAATAGTGCAGTGTGTGGTTCTTTTCAATATGCAGGAATATTGAGTTTCCCATTACTGCATATAGAGGTTGCACAGCATTACTCTCTGTGGCACAGGAAAATAAGAAAATAGTTCCTCTAAGTTAATTTAATCAGATACCTTGTGAACAATTCAGGTAAATGGGTCAGTTTGAAAATGCAATGATCAGTTCTTAGCTGAAGATCTTTGATACCTACAGTAGATGAATACATAATAATCACTTTTCCACCCTCTATCTGGTCAATTATATGTGCTTTCTAAATTGTACATCCGTAGTGTATAAACACCTTAAAACAAATATCTATTTTACTGTAGATAATGGAGTTTACCCTTTTTATTTCTACGTTGATTGAATTTTAACCCATTATAAATATTTAGATTCCATTAACAAATACAAATCTTTGAACTAGATCAGCAGAATTCTCCACATACTAGTGTAGTGCAGAATCCTTGGTTCAACAACAGAAAACCTAAGCACAAACTTAAATGGAAATTATAAAAACACACATTACTGACCACAGTTTCCTCTGAGTGCCACATATCTTTGGCACATGGAAACTTTACTGTTTTTTTTTTCATGAACAAAAAAATAAAGACATCCTTTCTTTTCTTATATAATTGATGACCTGGCTAGCATAGCAAAACAATATATTCTGTACACTCTGGGACTATTGTTTAGAAATGGATATATTTCAATATATTTCGATATATATTAGAATGAATACCCTAGTTTAGACTGTAAGCAAACATTTTAATGAAGTAAATGAATTAATACAATTATGTGAACTATTTCTGTACTTAAAATATAGTTAATGCACAACATTTTGAATCAATTGTCTCTTAACACATAGTTACAGTGTTACAACACAATAATTACACACCATGTAGTTGCAATGCAACTGAATGCTTAACTATACATTTTTTTAAAGTTTTAATTGTATATTCAAACGTTGCCTTTGAGCCAAGGGTACTTGTACGTTTTTATAGCCTTAAAGCCTACAAACAAGCAAACATAATTATTACTTTTGTTATTATTCTAATGACATTTAATGTGCAATGTTACATTATTAGTGTACCAAGAAAAACATATGGTAAAATAATATTATGTATTCATTTCTTTTTTTCACATAAAAATTAATAATCAGTAGTTCTTGCAGAGGAAAGCAAGAACCTAACTAGATCAAAAACAAAAAAATAGTACATACTTTAGTATTTCGTTTTTGCTATTTTATAACCATTTAGAACAGATCCCTAAATTAAGTGTTACCCGTATATCTATATTTGAAGTACAGTGAATGCTAAAGGATTGAGGATATAACAATTCTGCGATGACCATGTAAAATATTTACCGCTACATATCTATTTTTATTCAAAGGGTTGTACTGGTTTTTGATGAAATATAAAACATGAACCAAAGGCTGTATACGAAATATTAAAATCGCACAGATTAAAATGAGTACCTAAACAAATCACTAATTTGAAAAGGGTCCGGTCCCGACTGATTCTGATTAGCCAGAGTCTACCATACTTTTAAAATAACCAAGTACGTAATTAAATGTTTTGCAAAGATAAGCATTTCTGAAAATGAATCTGTTGCACCCACTACAGATGAAAATGCAATTTTTTTTATATACTTTTGTAAATATATTATGCAAAAGATGTTTGAGGAAACTGATTATTATTGGTATTGTTCAAATGCATTTCCCAGACATTTCTAGCATGGGCTAACCTGTTTGTACACATTGCTCAGTGTTTGTACAGTACATTGCTATGAACCACATCTTTGTGAGGAACTATTATATGACAGATAGGTATGTAATTTACCTATGAGCTTTATAACATATACAGTGTATTCCACTTGAAACAGCAACATCAATCTACATTGACATTAAAGAATCACCACAGTATGTACAGAACATGTATATGCTTCTGCATGTGCGGTTGAACAATCTTTAGTAGCAGTATAATTTCAATCTTTTGAAAACATTACTGCACAGTATGTCATACAATTACAATTTGCTCTCGGTGTTAACTGCAACTCAACCGCTTATTTCATGCCAGATTTTCTCAGTATGAGTTTTGATTTGTAAATAAACCTAAAATAAATCTTAAAACTATTTAAATTTTAAAAAGAAAGAACTTCATTATTCTAATGTTCAATGTTATGTTATTTGAGTACAAAAAATGCACATATGGGAAAAATAAGATTATGTTTTTAATTTGTTGGTACCTTACCTATATGTTACCATAGGAACAAACAAATAATAATAATAATAATAATAATAATAATAATAATAATAATAATAATAATAATAAAAAAAAAAAAAACTCCAGTTAAGATTGTTGTCATTTAAAATCTGAGTTTGGAATACTGACATGAGTTTTACCAGACACCTGTCAAGCTGGATAAAATACAAATCCAGCTTGACAAAATAAAAAATAAAATTCCATACCTGATAAAGACAGAGCATAAATGCAGATGAGGAGGGACAGATGAGGTGTGCAGTTCATTTTAAAAATGAAATAAGACATTTTAAATTACTAAATATTACCACAAACAGGGGGTGGGTGGGTGCTCTTCTTTGAACATGTGACATGGAAACTTTAATCTGAAGTAAGAGTTCCCATATGTTTGTTAAGGTAAGCGGTTAAAAGATGTTTGCAATAACAATACAACGACATGCATAAGTGATCAATAACTTAAAAATAGAAAGTAATTTAGGCTATATCTTACTAAAATCATTTAAACATGATGGTCTACAGAACCTGTAATTAGGGCGGTCAAACACAATTTTAGACTTCAACAAACAGAATCCAAAACAGATTTTTACATTTTGTTTTTCACTAACTTAAATATATCTAAAATCATGTAAAAATTAGTTTTAACACACCAAATTCAGCTGCTTTTTCTGCCCAGTGGCCATCCTAGATTTGAGTTATGTGCTCTACTGACTTTGAGCCTTCATAATTAAAAAAAAAAAAAAAAAAGTTTAAATATGTATGCATAAAGATCAACACTTAACCATCAAAAAAAATAAAATAAAAAAAGATCTCCATTTAAGCACTGGACCTGTCAGTTTACGTTCATTTTGAAGAAGAGAACAAGCCTTACAAAACACACACCTCTCACTGTGCATGACATGGGCATAGCATGATATATATGTCACACAATTATTAAAGCCTTGTTTAAAATGTGATGTATCAGTCTATTAAAACATATTATTATTCCTGTGCTGCCATCACTTTTACAATATATTTTGGAGGTTAAAAAGCCCCGTATCATGGAGGCAGCACTGGGTGAAGCTCGCTCCACCCTCGTTACATCTCTGTTGTAAAATGACACTCTTGCAAATTTTCCAACCACCGATCAAAGGCCTACACAGTCAGAAAGCTTAGACTGTCTACTTTTCACTGATGATACAAACATGAATCTGTAGACAAAGACAGACCAATGGAGCTTGAATGAGGGTAGAGCTATGAAAACTGGGTTCCACCAACCCGCGGCTAACGCCGATTTCGCGCATCTATACAGCCACTCAATGCCCGCACTGGGCTCAGGGAATTCAGTCTCCTATCCACCTCTGAATCAAGGGGAGGGGGATGGAAAGCCTCTAACTCCACTGATTGATTCAGCTGAAAGAAGGGTTTATGTGCAACAATAGCCTGTTTCCATTGTCCCAAACACACATACAGGAGCTGTGCACTGACAGAGCCCGCAGCTCACTGACCCGCTTAGCGGAGATGATGACTAATAGAAACGCTGTCTTCATAGAGAGGTATTTCAACTCTATGGAATGTATAGGCTCAAGCAGAACCTTAGTGAGAGCCTCCAATACCACATCAATTCCATTCAGGGAGGATGTCCTTCTTAGGAAGACGTAACCGCCACGCATACTTCAGAAAACAAGACGCTAAAAAATATGCACCTGAGGATGTGGCATGCAGATATGGCTGCTAGATACACTTTCAACACGGATGGGGATCTACCTGCCTCTAACAGATCTTGCAGAAAATGCTAAATAGTTGTTACAGGGCAATAAATGGGGCCATGACCTCTGGTCCTGCACCAATCTTGAAAATATTTTCACTTGTAGGCGTACAACGCTCATGTTGACAAAACCCTATCATTCTGCAGTGTACCTATGACTGCATCTCAGAGTCCTAAGTTGAAGTCTTCCCGGTTATGGGTACCAGAGAGTGCCTCTCAGCTGACTTAGGAGATCCATACGCAGCAGGATCTCCCAGGGCTGGCGCTGCAGCAGCTGGCAAAATTATAAAAAAATGATTTTTCTGTGCAATCTAGGGGCCACCAGGAGAACAGTTGCCTTGTCTCTCCAGACCTTCTCGAGGAAGGCAGGGAGTAGCGATATTGGCAGGAATGTGTACAAGAGCGCCCTGGGCCACTCGTGGGCTAGGATGTCGAAGTCTAGTGGACCTCCGCTAAGGCGGAGGGAGAAACATAGGAGGCAATCAGTCATCTCTGCTGTGGCAGAGATCAACTTGGGCTTTCCTGAAAAGTTCCCAAATGTGCTGCACCACCTGAAGGTGCGGTCGCCGTTCTGATGAGTGAGGACTCGCCATAGGCGGTGCGTGAGTCTTTCGTTTGGGGAGGCTAGTATTCCATACTTTTCCCCCTGCATTTATTGAACCCAACCATGTACAATAAGTTAAACATTTTATATATATATATAGTGGAATTCAAAAGTATTCACCCCCTTGGACTTTTCAACATTATAAAACAGAAAATAACTGATTGCATAAGTATTCACCCCCTTTGCTATGACACACCTAAATAAGCTCTAGTGCAACCAATCGTCTTTAGAAGTCATGTAATTAGTTGAATGGAGTCCACCTGTGTGCAATTAAGGTGTTTCACATGATTTCAGGTTAAATACACCTGTCTCTGGGAGGTCCCACAGCTGGTTAGTACATTTCCTAACAAAAACTACATCATGAAGATGAAGGAACATTCAAAGCAAATCTGGAATAAAGTTCTTCAAAAGCACCAATCAGGAGTAGGATATAAGAACAGTACTGAGAAAAAGTTTGTGAACCCCTTAGGATTTTCATATATTTCAAACCTAAAATGTTATTAGATCTTAATCTAAGTCCTAATAATAGATAAAGATAAACTGATCAAACAAATGACACAAAAACATGATACTTTTTCAACATGTATTTATCCACAAATGATTCAACATTCAATATCCATGTGTAAAAAAAATATGTCAAACTTTAGATTCAGTAACTCATGGCACCCCCTTGAGCAGCAATGACTTTAACTAAGCATTTCCTGTAACTGTTGGTAAGTCTCTTACACCAGTTTTGAGGAATTTTGGCCCATTCCTCCTTACAGAACTGCTTCAGCTCGATGACATTTGAGGGCTTCCTTGCATGGACAGCTTGCTTCAGGTCCTGCCACATTTCGATGGGGTTTAGGTCCGGACTTTGACTAGGCCATTCTAAAACGTAGGCAGCAAAGCAGCCCCAAACGATCACACTCCCACCACTTCTGTTCTTCTGTTTAAATGCGGTGTTTGGTTTTCGCCAAACATAATGTTTCTCTTTGAGGCCAAAAAGTTCTACCTTAGACTCATCTGTCCAGAGAACATTGCTCCAGAAGTCTTGTGGATCATCCTTGTGCAATTTGGCTAACTTCAGATGAGCAGTAAAATGTTCTTTTTAGAGAGCAGTGGTTTCCTCCTGGCTATCCTTCCATGAACACCATTCTTGTTCTTTTTCTGATAGTTGAGTCATGAACACTTACATTAGCCACGGCAAGAGTGGCCTGCAGATCCTTGGATGTTACTCTGGGGTTCTTTGTGACTTCCTTGATGATTTTCTGGTTTGTTCTTGGAGAGATTTTGGTAGGATGATTGCTCCTGTGTAGAGTGACTGTGGTCTTGAACTTTCTCCATTTGTAGACTATTTGTCTGACAGTGAATTGGTGGAGCCCCAAATCCTTAGAAATGGTTTTGTAACCCTTTCTAGACTGATAAGCATCAATAACTATTTTTCTGAGGTCCTCAGAGATTTCTTTTGATTGTGGCATGATGTATACGTATATGTATATGCTTTTAGTAAGTATTCACCCTCCTTGGACGTTTTCACAGTTTTTTGTGTTACAACCAGAAATCATGATGCATTTAAATGGGATTTTTTTTCCTTTGATATACAAATACAGAATTTTTATTGTGAAACAACAGTTAAAGAAAAAAAAGAAAAAACTGAAATGTCTTGGTTAGATAAGTATTCACTCCCGAGTCAATACTTGGCAGAACTACCTCTATTTACAGTATAATCGTAAATCTCGAAAAACTACTCACTTTTAAATCTTTTGTAGTCATTTTTGTATTACTTTAGTATAAATACATGTTAATTTGGATTCATATGTTGTTTTTTTCTGACTTTATGTGAACGAAAAGACACACATTTGCCCGTTTTCCCATAGGAAATAGTGATATTTTGAAATATCACTGTCCTGGTCACAAAAGCAAAGTTTGTGGGGAATAATAGCCATTTTCTATACTTTTGAGGCATAAGCAATTAAGAAATAACACTTACTACCCAGGAACAAAAATTGTGTTACATAGTGTTATCAATAGGCTGTTGCTGCTGCTTTAAAAGTCTGAGCATTGTTTCATTGCAAAGAAAGTAGTGGACTGTACCATTATACCAGTAATCGGTAATACAAATATTGTGAATTGCTTTACAAACAGTGTAGTGATCATTTCTAAGGAAATAAATATTTTCTAGCTGGAGTTTTCTAATTATTATAGAGCTGTATGAGTAGTCTGTTTTTCATTTTTTTCATTCAAATGTAATAAATAGTACTGAAATACCATTTTTTTTCTTTCCTGTCTTGTGAATCCTTGTGAAAGGTGGATGCAGATGCAGTAACCCATACTGAAATGCTTTTTTCTTTTCTTTTCATTCTCAATGCAGAATAAAAACAAAGGCAATACTGAAAATGCATGTCTGTGTCATTGTCTTTAAAAGAAAACAAAACACAACCCAGAGTACAACAATTAACAGGGTGAACAAAATAGTCTTGTTACATTTGCACCTCTGGATCATGTAATATTCGTCCATTCTTCTTGGCAAAATTGTTCAAGCTCTGTCAAGTTGGATGGGGATCGTTGGTGGACAGCAATCTTCAAGTCTTGCCCCAGATTCTCAATCGGATTCAAGACCAGGCTTTGACTGAGCGACCCTAGGACAGTCACTTTCTTGTTTTTAGCCACTCCAGTGCTGCTTTGGCTGTATCAATTATTTTCTGTTTTATATTTGTAAATTAATTTAGAACTAGTTGTAGATTTTATTTTTCACTTTGACATTATCGACTTTTTTTGTGTTGATCAGTGGCAAAAACTCCAAATGAAATCAATTTTGATTCCATGTTGTAACACAATACAATGTGGAAAAGTCCAAGGGGGGGTGAATACTTTTGAGAGCAACTGTACACCAATTTCAAACACCATTTCCACCACTTCACACCAACTGAAATAAATTATTAATACTATTATGCTTCTAAATATGTACTTACTATCATACTTATAATCAAGAGACATTCGACGTATTTAATTTCATTTCAAGGTATATTTGCAAAAAAAAGAAAAAACTGCACTCTTACCGTAAACTTTAGAATATCTATATGGGGCTCAGAATGACGGATGTTAAACCAGCCAAGCATTGTCTCCCCGAATGACATTGAAATGCAACTAAATCCTGTATTTTGGACCTTGGTGATACTGTAACAGGACATACAGGATCTTGGACAGGCCTCCAACTAGGGGAGCTCACACCAAAGCCACTATGGTGGAATCCACTGGTGGAAACTGTGCTAGCTCCAGCGCCCCTGCACTTGACCTCCTCTAGAAAATTTGATAACACCAGAAAAGGCTATAGGTTCAGAGCTTGTGCCGGCCTGAACACAGAACGATGTTGTTCAGACATTGCCTTCCAGGGAACCTGGAGGAAACTTGATGCTCGCTCCATGAGCGCCTGAAGTGAGCTTCAGGGGCAATGTCAGTCTCTGAGGCAACCTCAAAGCTGGGGACCGCCTCCTCAGTCATCTCCTGGACATCTGGCTCTCCCAGCATGCCTCAATGGAGATTGCGTCTTGCTCCTCCGTGCTCATGGACTCTTCTCGCTCTGAGACAACCAGGGCGACGGCCAGTGAAAGCAGGGTCGGTTCTGGGACAAATGCCAGAGGCGGAGCTGTGGCAGGAGAAGGGTTAATAGCCTGCTGCCTGATTAGGTACTCCCGAAACCTGAGCCATCTGGCTGTTCTAAATAGAATTATCGGCACACCCCTACTTGCAATATTAACTGCCTTTTATAGCACAGAGAATTTGAAAAGAAAATATGAATCCATTGATTTTTATTATTGCACTTAATTTTTAGACTGTATTATTTTCTGGTATAACATGTGTTGGATTGGTCAGAACCCTATCTTTCACGTGACATGTTTGCAAAAAAATAAAAAAATTAAAATGTCTATGTTGTATCGCTCTTAGTCAACAAAACCAATCCATTAAAAACAAAACAAAAAAAAAAAAAACACTGAACTAACCTACACAGCAGTTTACTCACTAATAAATTCTTTAACACCACTCAATATTGCACTTTGCTTCAGGTCAAATCATTTCAATTGTCCACCTAACTGGGAATGTGAAAGAAAGAACTATATGTGAGGCAGCTGTGGCTTTTGTAACAACAAAAACAAGAAAAAAAAAACAAAACATTTTCCGTTTCCTATAATTGTTTTGCACTTAGCTGTATGTTCCGAGACCACAGATGCTGCATACACTGTGGTGATGTGGTTAGCGAGCACAGTACAGTTTTCTATTTAAGAATATGATGGGTAAAAAAAAAAAGAAAGAAAGAAATACCAGCACTACGTTACAGCCTTCTTCGCTGATTTAGATATAATGGGGCAACAATTTACATTTTAAAATACAATGGATTGACTGACCTTGGTCATTTTGTAGATATCAATGATGGCTTGCAACATCTCATGTTGTATAGGCCTACTTCTCTTGTTATCTTTACACGGTAAGTTTTGTTTTTATTCATAATGAAATGACTGAATTTGTAAATATCATTTCTAAATCGATAGTACTTGAAGATGATATGCATCTTAGTAATCATAAAAATGTGAATAATTGATCCAAAAAAAATCTATTATATCTGGCAGTTTCAGACTGCAAGTCCTTCTTCAGCTGAATGGAAAAAGCAATGCATAAACAATCTGCTGTTATAAACAAGTTGTCTTTGTATAAGCACTTTTCCTTTTTAGTATGTCAAATTTTCTTTTTTTTCCCAGAACATTATATCATCCTGTGTACAGAACACACACACACACACACACACACACACATACACACACACACACACACACACACACACACACACACACACACACACACACACACACACACACACACACCCCACAATTATTTAAAAAACAACATATTAGTGGTTCTTGGGTACAATCTTCGTTTCTGTGTTAGATAATAAGTTAGAGTGTGTGTCCACAGTGTCTCCTATTGTAACAGATACAATTTTGCACAGCGTGTGCAGACAGTACCGATCACCTCTCTTATACAATAAGAGACAACATATTAACTTATGGAATAGGAGCTATTATTATTTATGCACTTTATGATTACATTTATTTTAATGAAGGCTATGGTATGTGAATTATCTACATGCAACAGATTGTTTTAAAGCACTTCACTGTCCTAATTGGAGGGAAGTTCACATTGTCACTGCATGTGATAATCCTGCTTTGTCAATAATAAGAGGACAGCTCAGAAGAGGTAACAGGACTATGGGCTCCAGAATGACTATTGTTTCATTTTATTTTTCTATTGAAGCAGGTATTGAAAGTGAGCAAGAAGTTGTGTGTGGGGTACCAGGACAACCAATTATTCTTGCAATGGAAAACAAGAACCTAACCAACTTTTCTGATGTTGTATGGAAGACAGGAGATGATCGTATTGCCAGGTTAAAAAATGCAATCCCTTCATACTACGGGGACTATCAAGGCAAAGTTGAGATCTTTGTAAATGGCACCATTAGACTGGACAGAGCTGAGCAAGATGATAGTAGAAATTACACAGTGGAAATGTTTGATAGTAATGGTATGAGTATAGTGAAGAGAAGCATCCAGGTGTACATACAAGGTGAGATTCTGTTTGTATCACATGTTGTATTTTGTATCACTGCTGACTTATTTGATAGTAGAAACAATGAACTGTATATAATTTGCATCCTCACGTTTAGTTTTCAATTTAGTGCAATTTTTTATTTGTTTTGGTTGTTGAGAAACAAGGACCAGAACTTTGATTGAGACGTTCTTTTGACAAAAAATAATCAACTTGACATCCTTTTTTTAATTTGTAGGAGTAGCATGTGACTTTCTTGGCATCTTTGTTATCACACATGCCGTGTTACAAGCTGCTGTCGCTTTTCTCCTTATCCTTTTCATCATTCGTCAAGTTAGCTTGCAAAGAAACCAAGGTGAGAAGGCACTTTTTTAAATACTGGAATGAAAACTTGAGTAGCCTTATTTTTAGGAATAACAACTACTATTGTGTATATGTAGTGGTGAATCTAGGGAATTGCTTCAGGTTTTCCAGATGCTGGAATTGCAATCAAAAGTTCTGATTAAAACACTTGCATGAAAAAACCTGAATGATAAAGCGTTTTATAGAATAGGAAAGAATGTCAAAAAATAGTATTTAGTTTTTATTTTTCATGAAGTACTACAGTATATAGTAAAAGAACAATGTTTTCCTGAAATGCTGTATAAAGATGTCTTTACAATGCATGTAACTTGACAGGACCAGTGTTGAAATGGAGCCAAGTTTTCTTCTGTGGACAGTACGTGTGAAATAGACTAAGATGATGATTTTCTAAATATGGAGGCGGGGAGGTAAGTTTTATATTTGTAAAATTGGCCCTGAAAAGTGTACTTAAGGGCTTTCTAGATCATCTTTTTTGTATTGTTTAACTGCAGCTTTTTGTAGACCTTTCAGAATGTATTGAGATTAATCTACTACTCCATTGCCACAAATCAAAATCATGTAATTTTAGTCCGCAATGTTTTTTCTACACAGGGAATGTTATTTTTATATAAAGAGCAACATAGCTTTAAATATGAATATATATATATATATATATATATATATATATATATATATATATATATATATATATATATTATATTATATTATATATATGCATAATAAACATAATTTTAATTCTAACCCATAAAATCCACATTCCATATCTTTGTTATTTGCAGATTGCTGGGTCTCTGCCCTTCTTGGATGGGATCAGCAATACCACAGCATTCAAACAAGGAGGATCATTATTCTGTAACAATATGTGTTAAATACATTGCATATAACAGTGGATATGGACAAGAGTGAGCAATCATAACTGTACTGTATGTCTGAATATGTTGTGTATATTAACTGTATTCTTTCAAAGTTATATTTTTATGTAGCATATGACAGCCTGGACCCATGCAGTAATCTGATTGGTGTTATATTAACTTTTCTTTATATACTGTGTGTGTGTGTGTGTGTGTGTGTGTGTGTGTGTGTGTGTGTATATCTATATATCTATATATCTATATATCTATATCTATATATA